>NC_059437.1:11439881-11489881 GCF_021028975.2 Sphaerodactylus townsendi
GGGGGGGGGGTGGGGGGGGGGGGGGGTGGGGGGGGGGGGGGGTGGGGGGGGGGGGGGGTGGGGGGGGGGGGGGGTGGGGGGGGGGGGGGGTGGGGGGGGGGGGGGGTGGGGGGGGGGGGGGGTGGGGGGGGGGGGGGGTGGGGGGGGGGGGGGGTGGGGGGGGGGGGGGGTGGGGGGGGGGGGGGGTGGGGGGGGGGGGGGGTGGGGGGGGGGGGGGGTGGGGGGGGGGGGGGGTGGGGGGGGGGGGGGGTGGGGGGGGGGGGGGGTGGGGGGGGGGGGGGGTGGGGGGGGGGGGGGGTGGGGGGGGGGGGGGGTGGGGGGGGGGGGGGGTGGGGGGGGGGGGGGGTGGGGGGGGGGGGGGGTGGGGGGGGGGGGGGGTGGGGGGGGGGGGGGGTGGGGGGGGGGGGGGGTGGGGGGGGGGGGGGGTGGGGGGGGGGGGGGGTGGGGGGGGGGGGGGGTGGGGGGGGGGGGGGGTGGGGGGGGGGGGGGGTGGGGGGGGGGGGGGGTGGGGGGGGGGGGGGGTGGGGGGGGGGGGGGGTGGGGGGGGGGGGGGGTGGGGGGGGGGGGGGGTGGGGGGGGGGGGGGGTGGGGGGGGGGGGGGGTGGGGGGGGGGGGGGGTGGGGGGGGGGGGGGGTGGGGGGGGGGGGGGGTGGGGGGGGGGGGGGGTGGGGGGGGGGGGGGGTGGGGGGGGGGGGGGGTGGGGGGGGGGGGGGGTGGGGGGGGGGGGGGGTGGGGGGGGGGGGGGGTGGGGGGGGGGGGGGGTGGGGGGGGGGGGGGGTGGGGGGGGGGGGGGGTGGGGGGGGGGGGGGGTGGGGGGGGGGGGGGGTGGGGGGGGGGGGGGGTGGGGGGGGGGGGGGGTGGGGGGGGGGGGGGGTGGGGGGGGGGGGGGGTGGGGGGGGGGGGGGGTGGGGGGGGGGGGGGGTGGGGGGGGGGGGGGGTGGGGGGGGGGGGGGGTGGGGGGGGGGGGGGGTGGGGGGGGGGGGGGGTGGGGGGGGGGGGGGGTGGGGGGGGGGGGGGGTGGGGGGGGGGGGGGGTGGGGGGGGGGGGGGGTGGGGGGGGGGGGGGGTGGGGGGGGGGGGGGGTGGGGGGGGGGGGGGGTGGGGGGGGGGGGGGGTGGGGGGGGGGGGGGGTGGGGGGGGGGGGGGGTGGGGGGGGGGGGGGGTGGGGGGGGGGGGGGGTGGGGGGGGGGGGGGGTGGGGGGGGGGGGGGGTGGGGGGGGGGGGGGGTGGGGGGGGGGGGGGGTGGGGGGGGGGGGGGGTGGGGGGGGGGGGGGGTGGGGGGGGGGGGGGGTGGGGGGGGGGGGGGGTGGGGGGGGGGGGGGGTGGGGGGGGGGGGGGGTGGGGGGGGGGGGGGGTGGGGGGGGGGGGGGGTGGGGGGGGGGGGGGGTGGGGGGGGGGGGGGGTGGGGGGGGGGGGGGGTGGGGGGGGGGGGGGGTGGGGGGGGGGGGGGGTGGGGGGGGGGGGGGGTGGGGGGGGGGGGGGGTGGGGGGGGGGGGGGGTGGGGGGGGGGGGGGGTGGGGGGGGGGGGGGGTGGGGGGGGGGGGGGGTGGGGGGGGGGGGGGGTGGGGGGGGGGGGGGGTGGGGGGGGGGGGGGGTGGGGGGGGGGGGGGGTGGGGGGGGGGGGGGGTGGGGGGGGGGGGGGGTGGGGGGGGGGGGGGGTGGGGGGGGGGGGGGGTGGGGGGGGGGGGGGGTGGGGGGGGGGGGGGGTGGGGGGGGGGGGGGGTGGGGGGGGGGGGGGGTGGGGGGGGGGGGGGGTGGGGGGGGGGGGGGGTGGGGGGGGGGGGGGGTGGGGGGGGGGGGGGGTGGGGGGGGGGGGGGGTGGGGGGGGGGGGGGGTGGGGGGGGGGGGGGGTGGGGGGGGGGGGGGGTGGGGGGGGGGGGGGGTGGGGGGGGGGGGGGGTGGGGGGGGGGGGGGGTGGGGGGGGGGGGGGGTGGGGGGGGGGGGGGGTGGGGGGGGGGGGGGGTGGGGGGGGGGGGGGGTGGGGGGGGGGGGGGGTGGGGGGGGGGGGGGGTGGGGGGGGGGGGGGGTGGGGGGGGGGGGGGGTGGGGGGGGGGGGGGGTGGGGGGGGGGGGGGGTGGGGGGGGGGGGGGGTGGGGGGGGGGGGGGGTGGGGGGGGGGGGGGGTGGGGGGGGGGGGGGGTGGGGGGGGGGGGGGGTGGGGGGGGGGGGGGGTGGGGGGGGGGGGGGGTGGGGGGGGGGGGGGGTGGGGGGGGGGGGGGGTGGGGGGGGGGGGGGGTGGGGGGGGGGGGGGGTGGGGGGGGGGGGGGGTGGGGGGGGGGGGGGGTGGGGGGGGGGGGGGGTGGGGGGGGGGGGGGGTGGGGGGGGGGGGGGGTGGGGGGGGGGGGGGGTGGGGGGGGGGGGGGGTGGGGGGGGGGGGGGGTGGGGGGGGGGGGGGGGGGGGGGGGGGGGGGGTGGGGGGGGGGGGGGGTGGGGGGGGGGGGGGGTGGGGGGGGGGGGGGGAGTGGGGGGGGGGGGGTGGGGGGGGGGGGGGGTGGGGGGGGGGGGGGGTGTGGGGGGGCGGGGGGCCGGGGGTGGGGGGTGTGGCGGGGGGGGTGGGGGGAGGGGGAGGGCGGGGGGGGGGCGGGGGGGGGCGGGGGGGGGTGAGGGCGTGCGGGGGGGAGGGTGGGGGGGTACGGGGGGGGGGAGGGGGGTGGGGGGGGTGTGGGGGTGGGGGGGTGGGGGGGTGGGGGCGGGGGGGGTGGGGGGGCAGGGGATGATGGGAACTGTAGTCCATAACATCTGGAGGGCTGTGAGTTTGACACCTATGCTCCAGAGCAACCATTTCCTCCAGGGGAACTGAGGGTTGTGGTCTGGAGAAATCTCCAAGCCCTATCTAGAGGTTGGCAACCCTACCCCCAAATATTTCCTTTCTTTCAGGCACCAGCAGTTAATGGTTCAAATTTGATTCGTTGCCTTTCCATAAACGCTTTGGCCTGACTTTCTGTGGAATGTAAGAATAAGCAGACCCTGTTCTGCTTTCCACTTTGGCCAGTTGCAGAAAGGCCTAGCATGACTTCCATTGCCCACAGCCCTCAGCAGAGACCTAGTGTCTGTGGTGGGGAATTCAGGTGAGCCTGTGCACTCCAACACATGCCAGCTGGGTGACCTTGGGCGAGTCACAGCTCTTCGGAGCTCTCTCCGCCCCACCTACCTCACAGGGTGTTTGTGGGGGTGGGGGAGGGAAAGGAGATTGTAAGCCCCTTTGAGTCTCCTTACAGGAGAGAAAGGGGGGTATAAACAGAGGTGGGATCCAGCAGGTTCTCACAGGTTCCCGAGAGTAGGTTGCTAATTATTTGTGTGTGCCGAGAGGGGGTTACTAATTGGTGATTTTGCCTCGGGATTTTTGCCTTAGTTACGCCCCTCCTCTCAGCAGTAGCGTGCAGAACTTGAAGCAGTCTATCAGGAGGTGCACCGGCGTGCGTGGCAGCCTGCGCCTGCGTGCATTCGTTTCCCACCCAAGGACCGGCGCAGCGGCTGCATCCTTGCCACAGCCCCGCCCAGCAATGCCCCGCCCCTGGAATCCCCAGCCAAGCCCCCATCATGCCCCGCCCAGCCCCATTGGCACTACGCCACTGTTTGAATCCCACCACCATGGGAACCTGTTACTAAAATTTTTGGATCCCACCACTGGCTCCACCTACCTCATAGGGTGTTTGTGGGGGTGGGGGAGGGAAAGGAGATTGTAAGCCCCTTTGAGTCTCCTTACAGGAGAGAAAGGGGGGTATAAATCTAAACTCTTCTTCTTCTTCCTTCCCTCCGCCTCCTCTTACAGGAGAGGCTAGCAGCCAAGGTCCTGTTTCCCCTTCTGCTCATTGATTGTATGTGAAAATGTTGTAATTCAGGTTAGTTTTTTTTATGCCCATTGATTTGAGAGAGTCATTTATCTCCTTGACCAAAAATGGTGGTTATAAAGGGTTTTCCCACCTCTCTCAGTATTACTCTGCATTACTCAACTGGGAGATCTTGGGCTTTTTAAACAGAAAGAGCAGAATAAAATATTACTGTTTTCTGTCAGACAACTTGATCATTACTGCTACACTGAACTAGTGAATGTAATGAGACAAGTTATTGGGGAGCAATTGCTGCTTGAATATTAAATGGCTGCTATCCATAGCCAATTTCTGTGTCGGTTTTTGGCTGTTGGGTCCATTCTGTGAAATGATGATAAACCGAGCCTGCCTCGCGGAGTGTTGTTAAGCTGCGTTAATGATTGTGGTACGATTCTTCCATGGTTAGGGAGGGAAAACTTGGGTAGAAGTGCCAAATCACGCTGAGGCGTTTTCTTACTGCTGCTTCCGCTACACGTGTGCACGGAGCTTTATGGAATGCAAAGACAACAGCCCTAAAGTGCTCATAGTATAAAATTTGCCCTGAGGTAGATAACAAAGGGAGAGGAGTGAAGTAGAGGAGGGGACAAGCCAGAGGGAAAAGGGGCGCCCAACTGAATGTTTCCCTCCTCCCAAGCGTCCAGTGTCATTCCTGAGGTCAGAGAGAAAAGCGGCGTCTTCTTTGGAGCAGCAGTGGCCTAGTGGCTAAGAGCAGGTGCACTCTGATCTGGAGGAACCGGGTTTGATTTCCAGCTCTGCCACTTGAGTTCTGGAGGCTTATCTGGAGAATTCAGATTAGCCTGTACACTCCCACACACGCCAGCTAGGTGACCTTGGGCTAGTCACAGCTTCTCGGAGCACTCTCAGCCCCACCTATCTCACAGGGTGTTTGTTGTGAGGGGGGAAGGGGAAGGAGATTGTAAACCCCTTTGAGTCTCCAAAGGAGAGAAAGGGGGGAAATAAATCCAAACTCTTCTTCTTCTTCTTCTTCTTCTTCTTCTTCTTCTTCTTCTTCTTCTTCTTCTTCTTCTTCTTCTTCTTCTTCTTCTTCTTCTTCTTCTTCTTCTTCTTCTTCTTCTTCTTCTTCTTCTTCTTCTTCTTCTTTTGTGCCTGTCTGAGGCTACATTAAAGGCACATTTTAATTTACATTTATTGCTAATGTATTTGGCTTGGATTACCAAGGTTTTGGTGGCTGTAAAGGATGGAAGGGGGACTACAAGCCATCCATGAATAATTGCAAAAGAATATGCATTTATTTCAGGGGGGCGCCGTGGAGGGGGGGCACCACGGAGGGGGGAGGGGGAAAGGGGTAGGGGCCAGGGGGCTATTTTCCGCGCCACCCAGGCGTGCGCCCGGTGCACGGCACACCCCCGTCCCCTTGTAGCTTCGCCACTGTGTAGACAAGGAAGAAGTTCTGGCAGCCATTGATAAACTAAATGCTACCAAATCCCCTGGCCCAGATTGCATTCACCCAAGAGTTCTTAAAGAGCTCAGCTCAAGCATGAAATTGCTGATCTTCTCACTTTAATATGCAACTTATCCCTGAAATCAGCCTCCATCCCTGAAGACTGCCTTGTCCCAAAATGTTCCTCAGTTCCTAACAAATCCGAAATCCTCTGCCTTACACTACCTTCTCATTCACACATCGAGTCCCTGTATCTCCGCTTGCTTAGTTCGCCCTGCGCGTGGAACAAGTAGCATTTCTGAGAATGCCACCTTGGGGGTCCTGGACTTCAACCTGTTACCTAGCAGCCTAAATTTAGCCTCCAGAACCTCCTGGCTACATTTCTCAATGTCATTCGTGCCAATGTGGACCACAACTGCTGATTCCACCCCTGCACTGTCTAACAGCCTATCTAGATGATAGAGTTGTTATAAATCAGTTGTGATTTGGCAGCAAACAATAACAAAACAAATAAATAGTAACTAATGTTGTGTTGATTGACAACTGAATGTCTATTCTTGAATTATTTAGATATTTATACTGCACTTTCTCCCCAACAGAGGCCCAAAACAGCTTCCACCATCTACGATGGCTCTTAACAACTTACGGAAATAAATGCATATTCTTTTGCAAACTTCACATACACGCTACAGGGGTCAGTGCTATCAGTCACAGACCAGGAAAGGGATTTGGGCGTCTTAGTTGATAGTTCCATGGGAATGTCAACTCAATGCATGGCAGCTGTGAAAAAGGCAAACTCTATGCTGGGGATAATTAGGAAAGGAATTGAGAATAAAACTGCAAAGATTGTCATGCCCTTATATAAAGCAGTGGTGCGATCGCACTTGCACAAAGAACTGGACCTGAAGCTCTAGGTTATAGGTCAGACCCTTAAGATGGTAAACTGTAGAATAGAATTTTGTTTTAGTTTTTGTTTTACAAAAATAGAATCAGTGCCAGCTGGTAACCCCAAATTTGTTATGCTCCAGACTCCACCGAACTACCTACCTAAGATTCCTTTTGATACAGAGTAGATTGGTCAAGGTCATTTGACTCATATGCTAAAGTCATTCTAAAAATTAGGATCTCTTGTTATTGGCTACGTTGTGAGTGTGGCGCTATACTCAGTAAAGACAAGGAGTAATTTTACAGAAGAGGTTTCTTGTAAATAAGTAGAGGAGGAGAGATGACCACATTCCTTTTGCATGTGTTGGGTGCCTTCCTTCTGCTCACTAGGTGCTTTCCTCAAAAAGTTCCACTTGTCACTTATGTTTCGCAGCAGTAGCCCTTTGGTCTGTTAATATTGTGATACGGTAGTGTGAATGTGGTAATTTTTACGCAGAACTTGAAACTGTCTAGCAGGAGGTGCACCGGTGTGCGTCACTGGCGTAATGCCCATTGGGCAAGGTGGGCAGCTGCCCAGGGCATCACCTTGTGGGGGGCATCAAAATGCTGGGTTCGTTTTTGGGTATTTTAGTGGTTTTCCATTTCTGGCCTGCAGGGGGCGCAGTTTTAAGGCTAGCAGCACCAAAATTTCAGCATATCATCAGGAGACTGTCGTTATGCTACCCCCCAAGTTTGCAGATGTTTGGTTCAGGGAGTTTAAAGTTATGGACTCCCAAAAGGGGTGCCCCTATCCCCCATTGTTTCCAATGGGAGCTAATAGGAGATGGGGGCTACAGTTTTGAGGGTCCATAACTTTGGCCCCCCTGAACCAAACTGCACCAAACTTGGGGGGAATCATTAGGGCAGTCTCCTGATGAGACCCTGAAAGTTTTGAGACTGTGCCTTCAAAAAAGAGAAATGTGCCCCCCAGCCTGCAAACACCCATTACAGCAATGCAGAAAACTCAATGCAGAACAAAGATTCTTGGGCAAATTGCGGGATGTTCTTGCAGCAGGAGGGCGCTTCTTGGGCGATATCAGCACCAAAATTTCAGGGTATCATCTGGAGACTGTCATGATGGCACCCCCAAGGTTTGGTGCAGTTTGGTTCAGGGGCAAAGTTATGGACCCTCAAAACTGTAGCCCCCATCTCCTATTATCTCCCATGGGAAACAATGGGGGATGGGGCACTCCCTTTGGGAGTCCATAACTTTGGACTCCTTGAACTAAACCTCACCAAACTTGGGAAGTAGCATAAGGACAGTCTCCTGATGATATGCTGAAATTTTGGTGCTGATATGTCTAAAAACTTCACCCCCTGTAGGCACCAATGTCCTGGTGCAAATAAATTTGAAATTAGAGTAATTGGGTGGCCGCCCATGGGGGGGGGGGGGGCATCCAACTCAGGTTTTGCCCAGGGCTACAGTTTGCCCAGGGCTGCCTCATTACGCCCCTGGTGTGCGTGGCATCCTGCACCTGCGTGCATTCGTTTCCTGCCCAAGGACTGGCACAGCGGCTGCATCCTTGCCACAACCCTGCCCAGGAATGCCCCGCCCCTGGAATGCCTGGCCACACCCCCGTCGTGCCCCGCCCAGCCCCATTGGCGCTATGCCACAGTTTGAATCCCACCACCATGGGAACTTGTTACTAAAATCTTTGGATCCCACCACTGGGCCAGAGTAATTCTGTGGTGCTACCTGGACACCCAGAAATGCCACTGATGCCCTCTTGGGGCAGGAGCAATTTAAAGTCCTCAACTCCAGCCTGAGGCAACTGCCGGTTAGGCGGAGGAAGGCTCCTGCCCTCAGCCATAAAGAGTCACTGTTCTTATTACTCATAGTGCATGTCTGATGGAAAGCACCCAAGACTGACCTGGGGAGGACATTTGGAGTTCAGAAAGGAGGAAAGACACGGAGAAGCTGCCAAGTCTGGAAGCTCTCACAGGTTGCCTCCCTCTTTGTGACTTGCATAGTTATTGCAAGAGTGTGGCAAGCTGCGGAGTGGCTCATTTTTTCTTGCAGGTAGGAATGTGCCTCTGATTCACACCATATGCATCATGCAGGCTGGGCCCTGTATCCTTTAATGGGCTTGTGTGATTTGTGGGTTCTTCTCCCCTGCCGTGCATAAAGTGCTTGATTCAGATTGTAACCGGTTGTGGTGCGCATACAGAAGGAGCTTCAGCCTCAGTTCCTCCACATACACACACTTTTTCTGACTGAAGACAGGGTAGGACGCTGTTAGGCTGGTTATGGGAAATCCCACCAGTGTATCTGTGGTTTGCTCCATAACACCTGCTGCACATCAGGGCTGATACACATCATGAAAATGGGGCCAAAGAAAGGCTGAAATCCCTACATCACATGCGACACAGTTGCATTCAGATCAGATATGTGTGAATTGAGGGGAACATGGGGATCTGGAACCCAACCTGTGTGTTCCATAATATATAGTTTGGCAAGATAGATGGATAGATAGATGGATAGATAGATAGATGGATGGATGGATGGATAGATAGATAGATAGATAGATAGATAGATAGATAGATAGATAGATAGATAGATAGATAGATAGATAGATAGATAGATAGATAGATAGATAGATAGATAGATAGATAGATAGATAGATAGATAGATAGATAGATAGATAGATAGTTTGCTGGCCTACTGGCCGTAATAAACCTGAACTGATAGATAGATAGATAGATAGATAGATAGACAGACAGACGGACGGACGGACGGACGGACGGACGGACGGACGGATGGATGGATGGATGGATGCTCTATTTCTCACCCTACTAGGAACCCAAGGTGGCATACATTGTTCCCTTACCCTCCATTTTATCTTCATGGCAACTATGAAGTAGGTTAGATTCTTTAGGTTAGACTCTTTAGTTTGGAGAGGAGATGGCTGAGGGGGGATATGATTGAAGTCTATACAATTATGCACGAAGTAGAAAATGTTGACAGAGAGAAATTTTTCTCTCTTTCTCACAATACTAGAACCAGGGGGCATTCATTGAAAATGCTGCGGGGAAGAATGAGGACTAATAAGAGGAAACACTTCTTCACACAACATGTGGTTGGTGTTTGGAATATGCTGCCACAGGAGGTGGTGATGGCCACTAACCTGGATAGCTTTACAAAAGCGGCCAGGGACAGATTTATTGGAGTGCGATAGTAGATTCTATGGCTACCAATCTTGATCCTCCTTGATCTGAGATTGCAAATGCCTTAACAGACCAGGTGCTCGGGAGCAACAGCAGCAGAAGGCCATTGCTTTCACATCCTGCAGGTGAGCTCCCAATGGCACCTGGTGGGCCACTGCGAGTAGCAGAGTGCTGGACTAGATGGAATCTGGTCTGATCCAGCTGGCTTGTTCTTATGTTCTTAGATTGAGGGGCTATGATGGACCCCTGTAAGCTTTCACAGCAGTGTGAGGAATTGCAAGGTCTGCAGGATGGAGATTGTCATTGTGTCCATGATCCATCTATAAGCCAGCCCCCCTTACCTGGCTCATTGCCAACTGGTGCGTCCCTTCCCTTTCCCCCTCACGAGGACTTGAAACCAATTTACGTCAGGATGAAGGGTGGATTGATTTTTTTAGGCTGGGACTTTATTGGACCGGCGCTATCATAAAAGCTAGGTTTTTAATGTTCGATGGGTTTTCTTTAAATGTTATATGTTACTGGCAATTTCAATCTTATTGTGAGCCACCCTGAGTGCAGCCCTGGCTGAGAATGGGTGGGACATCAATATGATAAAATAAATTAACCTGTGTTTTCCAGATCCTAGTCTGACACTCCAGCCATTATACCACACTGGTTCTGTAGTCAGAGGCGTACGGCCTATAGGGACATGGGGTCACCCATGTACCCGGGTGCACGTCTTTTGGTCACGTGGTGAAACCTCACGGCACTCACCTGGGCTGCCCACCACCGAACCCTGCCCCGGCCTCCATGCAGGCCAGCTTTTGCCTCCCCAGGCATTGGGGATGGCAGGAGCCAGCCTGCAGAGAGGCAGGGGGCAGGGCTTGGTCCAAACCCCACCCCTACCCCCCGAGCCCCGCCCCCAAGTGCAGGGGCAGGGTACGCCCAGAGGAGGTGCTGCCCCCAGGCACCATTTCCCTTCAATACACTTCTGTCTGGAATGGTTCTTTGCTTCTTATAGCCTCCTAGCTTTCAGAAGGACCCTCCCTACGATTTTACTCAAAGGTGGGATCCAGCAGGTTCTCACAGGTTCCCAAGAGTAGGTTACTAATTATTTGTGTGTATGCCAAGAGGGGGTTACTAATTGGTGATTTTGCCACTTGATTTTTGCCTTAGTTACGCCCCTCCTCCGCTCCTCAGCAGTAGCGCGCAGAACTTGAAGCAGTCTAGCAGGAGATGCACCGGCGTGCATGGCAGCCTGCGCTTGCGTGCATTCGTTTCCGGCCCAAGGACGGTAGCGTCGCAGATGCGCCTCTGCCACAGCCCCGCCCAGGAATGCCCCGCCCAGCCCTATTGGCGCTACGCCACAGTTTGAATCCCACCACCATGGGAACCTGTTACTAAAAGTTTTGGATCCCACCACTGTTTTTACTGTGTTAAAATGCTCCTAGCAACTCCAAGGAGCCCTATCGGACTTTAGTCTAAAGCTCTCACCGCTATGCATCATCTACCTTAACAAATTTCTTTTTAAAAGTTTTAAGTTCACAGATCCACCCATAGTGGGGGAAAAAAATGCAAACTGTTACTTCTTTTGAGCTGACATTTATTCTCTGTTGTTCCCTTTCCGGCTTCCTTTTGCTATGTTTCTATTTTCCAGTATCGAAATGAAGCCTTGTAGATTATCTTGCTGGGGGGAACTTTCCTTCCTGTCTCCGCCCTCTGCAATCCACGAGCAAGTAGCAGGGGGAGGGACAACCTCAAAGGCAGCTTTTATTTTTAGCTGAGCTGCAAAAAAAATGTGCTTGTCTTGTATCGTATGATGGGTTTAGCATCAGCTTACTGAACTGGAGAGATAAGTAAAGCCTTCTGGCATCAGGGTTACCGCTTGGTGGGTGGAGGGGGGGAATGCGTAGGATGAAGGATCTGTAATTTTCAAAGCAATAAAATAACTAAACATTTTTGTACAGCATGAAAGATTGCAAGTACACCACCACGGCAGCTACGATAAAGATGGGGCCACTCAACATCTGTAGCTCAATGAATTGCTTATCTTGATACTTGTATGCGCTGGGGGAGAACCTGCGAGGGAAACGAAGAGATAACATGACTGGACAGTCAAACCCCCACTTGCTCTCAAGCGGTACATTCTGGGGGCTTTGCCAGCTGAAATGCCTGGCTCCCTCCTCCCTCCTTGTTCTCAAGTTGAATGGCTTCAGGATTGAGGCCCAATTCACAGAAACAAGAAATGGCTCCGTGGCTGCTTGCAAAACAACACATATTCAAGGCAACACATGCTGGCCTTCACATCAGCACCTGGCAAAACAGGTGAAAGACCTTCTATTTAGCATTTCGCACCTTCCTTCTGAGAAGGAGCAAAGTCTGTCAAGTTTGTGTGAGTCAAGCTGTTTTTTTAGCGTAGTGGCTAAGAGCAGTGGCTAAGAGCAGGTGCACTCTGATCTGGAGGAACCGGGTTTGATTCCCAGCTCTGCCGCTTGAGTTGTGGAGGCTTCTCTGGGGAATTCAGATTAGCCTGTACACTCCCACACACGCCAGCTGGGGGACCTTGGGCTAGTCACAGCTTCTCGGAGCTCTCTCAGCCCCACCCACCTCACAGGGTGTTTGTTGTGGGGGGGAAGGGCAAGGAGATTGTAAGCCCCTTTGAGTCTCCTACTGGAGAGAAAGGGGGGATATAAATCCAAACTCTTCTCTTCTTCTTCTTTTTTAATTTAGACTAATCATCCATTGTTTAACCCTGGGGTCTGCAACCTGCGGCTCTCCAGATGTTCATGGACTACAATTCCCGATTGGCCATGCTGGCAGGGACTGATGGGATTTGTAGTCCATGATCATCTGGAGAGCCGCAGGTTGCAGACCCCTGCACTATATATTGGGGGAAGTAAATACATTTTAAATATACTTCACCTTATGATTTGGTGAGTACTTAGATGGGATAACACCAGAGGTGGGATCCAACCAGTTCTCACCACTTCTCTAGAAGTGGTTACTAATTTTTTCTGAGTGCCGAGAAGGGGTTACTAAAGCAACCTCCCTGCCCAATAGGGACTGGAGGTGCGTGTGTGCGGCGGCGCCACTGTTTGAATCCCACCACCATCGGAACCTGTTATTAAAATTTTTGGATCCCACCACTGGAGACCACCAAGGAAGTCCAGCATTACGATGCTGAGACAGGCTATGGCAAACCACCTCTGAATATCACTTGCCTTGAAACCCCCACTAGGGGTCACCGTAAGTCAGCTGCGACTGGATGGCAAAAAAATATGGTTTGATGTGTTTCAATTAATTGTATGTAGTAGTCCTCTTCATAAGTCCCTTGGGTCTAATAATAAGAATAAAAATAAATCTCATTGATGATAATCATAACTGGCCCCTTCCGCACACGCAAAATAATGCGTTTTCAAACCACTTTCACAACTGTTTGCAAGTGGATTTTGCTATTCCTCACAGCTCCAAAGAGCACTGAAAGCAGTTTGAAAGTGCATTATTCTGCATGTGCGGAATGAGCCACTGATAATAATGTTGACATTGTTGTTACACTGGTAATTTTAAATGGAATCCTTTTTCCGAAAATCTGATTATAATGTTGATGCTGCCCCATGCTTACAAAACAAAACAGATGGTTTGATCCATCTGTTCAGCCACATAATTCTTTCTGTAGACCACCAAATGAGTTGTTCTCCTCTGTCTTCCGCTTTTCATTTCCACTTTTATTCAAAATTTTCAGTCAAAATTTCATGGATATGAGACAAAGCAAGAAACTCCAAAACTAGCTCTAGGAGGGTCACCCAAGGAGCTATGAGAGATCACGGAGGCAGATGGTGTGATCTTCCATTCCTTCTGGCACTGATCAGACCACCTCTCTCTGACTGGTGGTGGGTCCTTTGCTTGCAGATGCCAATCTCTGATGTCAGTCTGGAAAAGTTCTCACTACATGTATACTTTGTGAATCAATAATAACCCCAGCTAGTTTCCACACCTCTGGGAGAAATTCCAGAGCACTAAAACTCTTATATTTGATCAACTTGGGTTTTTCCCAACATGAATTTCTCCAGTGGGTCTAACAGAGCCCCCCATGACTGCAAGAGGTCAAGAACAAATCAGAGTGGAAGGCAGACCCCTTATTTTCACATGCTGCCATTGCAATCCAAATTGTGACTGGCACATGCAGCTGTTGAGGAGAGCTGGCAAATCACATCTGGCTATTGCAAAGAATGAGGACAGTAGATCTGATCTCTGTACTCTGTAATGTGTGGATGTATCTTTGCAAAGTTATAGCGCTATGAAAATATACAGAAGATTACATTTACATCAAAATACAGATTAATTCTAGAAAATACCAAGGATTGGGGGGTATTTGCTCAAGAGTTGGGGGGAACTAACTGTGAATTCATATGTATATTTTCTATGCCAGTAAAAGGTATTGATGATGAGTTGGGGGGAAACACCCCTCTCGTTTTGGTGAGGATCCAGAAAACAGCAGTGGTTTAACTTGGTGATTTGGTAAATCCGAATCACCCGAAAAACCTTTATCGGGTTTTTTCAGGTTTTTAATTTTCCAATAAAACAACCCAGGCTATTTGGCAGCCCCTCAGGAGCCCTATGGGGATACTGCGGGATATAAATTTAATAAAATGAATAAATAAGATCGCTCCCCCCCCCTCCCGCTTCTGCTATTAAAGCTTATTGGGGTTTGGACAGGAGAGGCGGGGGGGGGGGGGGAGAGAACGGGCCAGATCCTGCTTGCAGGGCTGGCATTTCTCAAGCTCTGAGAGGTGCCAAAAGGGGTAGTTCCAGAGGTGGGATCCAGCAGGTTCTCACAGGTTCCCGAGAGTAGGTTACTAATTATTTGTGTGTGCCGAGAAGGGGTTACTAATTGGTGATTTTGCCACGTGATTTTTGCCTTAGTTACGCCCCTCCTCCGCTCCTCAGCAGTAGCGCGCAGAACTTGAAGCAGTCTAGCAGGAGGTGCACCGGCGTGGATGGCAGCCTGCACCTGCGTGCATTCGTTTCCCACCCAAGGACTGGCGCAGCGGCTGCGTCCTTGCCACAGCCCCGCCCAGCAATGCCCCGCCCCTGGAATGCCCGACCATACCCCTGTTGTGCCCCGCCCATCCCTATTGGCGCTACGCCACTGTTTGAATCCCACCACCATGGGAACCTGTTACTAAAATTTTTGGTTCCCACCACTGGGTAGTTCTCTCCGATTTCAGGCTCAGGGTTTTTTAACCTGAATATTTTTGGTAGGAGCTAATTAGAGCTGATGGCTATCGGCTCTGTGTGGCTTTACCGAGTTAAAAGCACCTGAACCCAAAAATTTACCAATACTTTCTATCAGTGCTCAAACCTAGTGATGACATTAAAGTTATTCTTAACTCCAGACTATTAAGATATATTTTTACTCCTGGCTTGCCTTGATTTTGTGGTGGATAATTGGAGACAGATACCCAATCCCATTAAGACCTGAATCTAATCAATCAAAAAGTAGCTTGGAGCTGATATTTGGGAGATGCTTTCTTTAATTAAAACCTTGCCATTAATCAGTAAGTCAGTTTCCGAACAGCAGGGAGAGCTTCTGCTAAGAATAATCAGGGGGATAGCTGTCCGGTGCCAGCAGAAGGAGAGGAGATAAAAGTCTTATTAAAACTGTTGAATGCACACATTATGACAGTGGGGAGATGAGGTTAAAATGGAAGCATGAAAGCACCAAATGTTCCTTACATTTGATCAATTGCAAGAGGAGAAGGGTTTTTTTCCCTGCAAGTACATGATCAAAAAAGAAGGGGGTCATCTTACATTTGTATATAAGAAGAAGAAGAGTTTGGATTTATATCCCCCCTTTCCAGTGGTGGGATCCAAAAATTTTAGTAACAGGTTCCCACGGTGGTGGGATTCAAACAGTGGCGTAGCGCCAATGGGACTAGGCAGGGCACAACGGGGGCGTGGCCAGGCATTCCAGGGGCGGGGCATTAATAATTTCTCTGTTACTGTAAAAACTCTTACTGTAAAAAAAAAGTTCCTAATTTCCAGCTGGTATCTTGCTGTCCATAATTTAAACTCATTATAACAAGTCCTATCGTCTACTGCCAACAGAAACAACTACTTCTCCTCCAATTGACTGCCTGTCAAATACTTAATACTTTCAAATACTTAATTTGGTTTCTAGAAATCTAAAGAGGGATACTTTCCTTAAACAAGGAACTTTACCATATTACTAAAACATGTTTTTAAAACAGCCCAGCAGGGAGAATTATCCCGTTTTCTAACTTCGCTAACCAGCCACATAGGAAACAACAGGACTTTATGATTTTTGGACCTAATGGAATTTCTAATGGAAAAGCAGACCCAATTAGTAACCCCCTCTCGGCACACACAAATCAGTAGTAACCCACTCTCGGGAACTGGTGAGAACCTGCTGGATCCCACCTCTTCCCTCCTACAGGAGACTCAAAGGGCCTTACAATCTCCTTGCCCTTTCCCCCTCACAACAAACCTGTGAGGTGGGTGGGGCTGAGAGAGCTCCGAAAAGCTGTGACTAGCCCGAGGTCACCCAGCTGGCGTGTGTGGGAGTGCACAGGCTAATCTGAATTCCCAAGATAAGCCTCCACAGCTCAAGTGGCAGAGCAGGGAATCAAACCCAGTTCCTCCAGATTAGAATGCACCTGTTCTTAACCTCTTAACCACTACGCCGTTATAGCTATGTCAGTAATACTTTTTGGGTGTATGGCTTTTTAAGGGATTTTTCTTACATTCAACATTTTCTTCCTTTCAAGTAAATATAATAAATTGCCTCCCCCATCCTGACCCTGGGAGAAACCCAATACAAGGAAAGAAATGTGTAGGAGATCTATGAACCATCTCCTGAGTGAGGTTTTTGGTTTTTTAACTGCTTCTGATTGTACCAAGAGTTGCAAGGCGCCATGTCTAGTCCTGCTTAGCTTCCAATCTAAGCAAAAGAATAGTTCTTTGAAATTATTTGTTGAAAATAAATTGTGAAAATAATTTTACAATTAGTAATTTACAGTCGTATTAATCATTATATGTTATTGTGCCCAGATCCACTGTGATTTTCAAACAGAAATATAAGTTACAGGGGAAAAAGGGCAGAGATTACAAGGAAGAAAAGGAGATTCATTTCCGTAAAATAATAATAATAAAATTGATTTGGTATTGAATGTGCTATGTATGTATTCATTTGGTTTTTATATTTTTGAATATGCAAGGTTTCTTGAATAAGCCATTGGGCAAAACAAGGAGAAACCGGCTCCTATCAGGACAGAAAATAAACAGAAAGAAATAGAATTTAAAGAGACAACACACCGCATGCTTAAATTTATGTTCAGACTTAGATGTACTTGGACGACAGTGTAAAAATGTGTTACGCAGCAGTGGCATAGTGGCTAAGAGCAGTGGCTAAGAGCAGGTGCACTCTGATCTGGAGGAACCGGGTTTGATTCCCAGCTCTGCTGCTTGAGTTGTGGAGGCTTATCTGGGGAATTCAGATTAGCCTGTACACTCTCACACACGCCAGCTGGGTGACCTTGGGCTAGTCACAGCTTTTCGGAGCTCTCTCAGCCCTACCCACCTCACAGGGTGTTTGTTGTGAGGGGGGAAGGGCAAGGAGATTGTAAGCAGGAGAGAAAGGGGGGATATAAATCCAAACTCTTCTTTTTCTTCTTCTTATTTACTTTGGTAACTTTATTTTATGAATAAGCATTGTTTTGATGAATAATAACTGTTGAAGCAGATGCCAGTTTTGCATAACCACATTAATATAGTTTTTGGCTGTGCCTCTCCCTTCTTTTTTTGTCTTTAGCTTCCAAATTCTGCTAGTCTGGACTATTCAGGCTTCAGGGAAACAGATGCTGCAGTACTTTTGAGAGATATTTAAACTGTTGAAGGCTGTAACACTATTGCACGTTTATATGGAAGTCATTCTCATTTAAATGGATAGAATTTACTTTTGAGTAAGTTGGGGTTGAACTTTGAGAGCCATGGTTATGTTCAAACTTCTCCAACAGTAGGCTTCATGCCAACCAGTGAGACCCCGCTAAAATCAATAGGAGACTCTTGTACACAGAATGGCAGCCCAATATCTTGCTTTGGTTGGCTACAGGGACCCTGTTGCTATGAGCTAAGGCTAAATGGTGTATTTTTAGTATTTAGCTGTCAGAACTTCAACACCTGGGAGCAAAAGAACTTCCTACACGGGGATTTCCAGCGCAGTAGTAGAACAGATGCTGAGCCAAGTACTGTTGGCCAACAAACTAGAGGCTGTGGGGCCCAGCTCTGTCTTTTTTTTATCCCTGGAAAGCTTCGATTCTGCCTCGGAAGTCAGCATACAAAAATCCTGGCATCAGCAAAGGGCTATCTGGAGAGATGATTTCCGTGAACCTTCCACAACAGAAGGAGATGCAAAACACCTGATGGATGAAAAGAAGAGCTGGTTTTTACATCCCTCTTTTCTCTACTTTTAAGAAGTCTCAAAATGTCTTCCAGTCACTTTCCTTCTCCTCCCCCCACAGACGCCTTGTGAGATAGGTGGGGCTGAGAGAATTCTGAGAGAACTGTGACTGGCCCAAGGGCACCCAGCAGGCTTCCTGTAGAGCAGTGGGGAAACAAACCTGGTTCACCAGATTAGAGTCTGCCACATGTGGAGGGATGAAGAATCAAACCTAGTTCTCCGGATTAGAGTATGCTGCTCTCAGCCATTGCACCATGCTGGCTGTCTAACACAACAAATTAATGTGCTTCATTTACATGATGAGGGACCAATGCAGACTTTATCAGCAGAGTTTAAAGCGGAGTCACTCTGGTAAGAGTCTATAGCCGTGGTGGCGAACCTTTGGCACTCCAGATGTTATGGACTACAATTCCCATCAGCCCCTGCCAGCATGGCCAATTGGCCATGCTGGCAGGATCTGATGGGAATTGTAGTCCATAACATCTGGAGTGCCAAAGGTTCGCCACCACAGGTCTACAGTCTTACCAGAGTCACTCTGGTAAGGTCTATAGTCTTCTTGCACTCACTGCAACCTCCGACCACACTTAGAAAAGAATACTCTCCATGCAAGATGTTCTTTCCATAGGAAGGTTTTACTTTAGCAGTTGCAAGGTTATACAAGTCTATGCTATACAGTATAAAGCTATGCAGAACTCTTCAGCAAGAACAAAGTTGAACACACACAGAACTCTATCTCTATCTGAACTTAGCATATACAAAGCATTGCTTGTACATCCAACAAGGATACCTTTCCCCGCCCTGGCATCAGCCTCTCATTGGTCTAGCTTTACAGTTGAATTCACCATTCATGTTAAAGGTTAACTGCCACTTCACCCTATACTGACTGTCTCTGGCCTTTGCTGTGTTGGGCAAACTTCTGCTGGCTAGAAGATTGCCCTTTGGTGAACCTTTACTCTCTTTTTTTAAAAATCTCATAACAGGTCATGCAGATTTGGAGAACTTGAATACAGCAACTGTAACAGCCCTCTGTGGATAGACATTACATTGGTATTCTGTTTGTGTAGAGGGGCAAGCCTGCCAACCCCACGGGGAGTGTGTGTTGCACACTTTCATTCATGTGAACCAGAAACCTGATTGTCCAGGGTTCTGGTCCATGGGAGCAGAAGCTGTACCCACATTTACCCACATGGTAAATCCACTTTTCCAAATTCATATGATAATGGCGATTATACAAATGGCGATAATGGCGATAATGGCGATTATACAAATTGGACGAATCGTAGGGTCTTGTGCATTCCTGATATGTGCTATTGGTGAGCTCCCACTTCACATGAATGGCACTCCAGCACACTATGTGCAAAAAAAAAAATAACTGAACTGGTCTAACTGAAATCTCTTTGTCACGTACAGTTTGCAAAGCTTGTTATTTGCAGCACCCCAAACTCCTGTATAGGGAACAAAAACTTGGAATCAAGTCTCCTTGAAAAAGTATCAGACTTTCCCCATCAACAGGGTTGAATTGGATGTGCAGTTTGCCTGTCTTCCAGTCTCACTAGGCACATTTCAATAGACTGCGACTGTGTTCACATTAGTGAACGTTACATTACCTGCAAATGTAAGCTGAGGACGCCTGTGATTTACAGATCAAAAGCCTTCTGCTCAGATTTGATATCAAAAGGTGCGTTTAACCTCATGAAGCTCATTACCCAAATGAATTATAACTGAGTCTCAACTCGGCTTCAGCGGAAGCTGAGGCAGATGCCTTTCACAAAGCCTCCAGCTGTTGAAGAAGCGCTTGTGTTATAAAAATTATCCAGCATGGATACCTAGTGACTTTTCCCCTGAAAGGTGGCAGTGAAAACTCTCTGGGTGTCCTTGCCCCAGTCACGCTCTTTCAGCCTAACATATTTCGCAAAGTTATTGTGAGAATAAAATGAAGACTGGAAGAATAAAGTTGTAAGCCATTTTGGGTTCCCATAGGGCAGAAAACCAGTGTATAAATATCTAAAAAAAATTAAATGGAATAAGAAAACCAATCTCAGACTTTTTTCATACTATTAGGGTTTAGGATCTGTATTATGTTGGTAGTTATAGCAAGATGAGCTATTGGAGCAATAGTTAAAGCATGGTATAAGCAGGCGGCAAGCAATCTTTCTTTTTCAGAGAACTGAAGGTGTCTATATTCACAGGTTTCTGACGTGCTCCTAGGTTGGAGACAGACAATTATTTTGAAGAGAGCCGAAGGTGGTATATTAGAGGCATCACTGCTTCAGGCTTTAATTTGTTTGTCATCAGCAGTCAAATATTTTTTGCAGGTGTTTGAAGTGCTATGCAAAACTGCAAAACTTGTAAACAGAAGAATTGTTCAGGCATTGATTCAGGTAGAAATGAATGTGCCATAGGGGGTGGGAGGTTAGGCTAGGCCTCCGAGTGTTCAAAGGTCCCATTTGTATGCCCGTGCATATCAGCAAGGAAAAGGGGGAACATACTCGACCCTAACTCCATATACATTGTATTGTCGAAGGCTTTCACGGCCGGAATCACTTGGGTGCTGTGTGGTTTCCGGGCTGTATGGCCGTGTTCTAGCAACATTCTCTCCTGACGTTTCTCCTGCATCTGTGACTGGCATCTTCAGAGGATCCTCTGAAGATGCCAGCCACAGATGCAGGCGAAACGTCAGGAGAGAATGTTGCTAGAACACGGCCATACAGCCCGGAAACCACACAGCACCCAAATCCATATACATTTATTCACAAAGCTTAAGTTAGAAAATTGAAATCAAACAAATATTTACTGTAAGGTATACACAAATAGGCAAATGAAAAACCTCTAAGGTTTGGAATGCAAACTTCTAGCTTTACAAAAGCTGTAACATTTCAATATACATAGTTGATGTCAATATCCAGTGACCAACAAAGACCATATGCATTTCAGATTCAAAGGGCTTCCTCAGTGCTCTGTAGTAAACTGGTTTCTACCACACACCCATATAGAAAATAGTATATTTTAATCAGTGGTGGGATTCAAATAATTTAACAACCTGGTTGTGGTGGTTTTTCCAGGCTGTGTGGCAGTGGTCTGGTAGGTCTTGTTCCTAACGTTTCTCCTGAATCTGTGGCTGGCATTGTCAGAGGTGTATCACAGAGGGAAGTCTGTTAGGCCCCTTCCGCACACGCAAAATAATGCATTTTCAAACCACTTTCACAATTGTTTGCAAGTGGATTTTGCCATTCCGCACAGCTTCAAAGAGCACTGAAAGCAGTTTGAAAGTGCATTATTCTCCATGTGCGGAATGAGCTTTACACACTGTTGTCTAGTGAGAAGGGAATGCTTAGTGGGGTATACATTGTCCATGTCCCAGAGTGTTTGTGTGGAACTTGGTATGCAAAGTTGTGGTTGAGTGCATTGTATTGCTGGTGGGATTATCAGTCCATTTACATTTGCATGTTTTTAAAGGTTTGGTCAGAAAGGGCCATTGATTCATTGAGTGCAGAAGGGTGTTTTTTTAATCCTCTCGACTAAGTCTTGCTGAAATCTCGACGGTATTCAGTAATGCCTTTCTAAGAGTGCATCCTAATTTTCTTGAGGAAAAATTACTGATTTGGCAGTCCTGGGGATGGACATCTTTCTCCAAACAATGGCACAGATGGCCATCTGCCAGTCATTTGCACGCCACACCTCAATCTTGCGCTGAAAGGATGGTATTAGAGATGGCAAAGTGTAATTCACTTCCTGTGCTTAATCAAATTGTGACGAAGAAAGGTCCCAATTACGGGCAGCTGTACTGAAAGCAACAATGTTCCAAGCCTATGGGTGATTGCTGTATTACAAAAGTTGCCAAAGGCAAACAACGGACTCATTTTTGAAGAAGGTGATATCAGGAAGCCATCGCAGTGTGCACAAACTCTGGGCTCACTTCTGGTTCACTTGGTCTTTGAAACTTGAATCCCCATGGTCCACCAGTGTGTTGGAATGTAAGTGTTGCTGCAGAATATCTAAAGTATATTAAATTGTAGGGCAACACATTGCACATATAGCAATACAGTGGAACCTCGGTAATCGCCAGTAATCCGTCTGGCGGCGCTCTGCGAACTCCGAAACCGGCATAAACCGAGACTACGCCGTTTGCACATGGGCTATGCAAACAGCGTAGCAAATTTACGCAAAAAGCATAAATTTGCGCAAACGGCATAGGCGAACACCGAGACGCCCGGCGACAACCAAGGAAGAAAAACCGCCGGGTGCAACCGACGAACTCCAAAACCGGTGTAAACCGAAGGCGGCGATTACTGAGGTTCCACTGTACACAAAAACAAAACCATGTGGAGGCTGGCAAATAAATTGAGAAAACTTCCTCCAAAAGAACACGCATTTTAATTGTACTATATACTGATCAAACTGGTTTTTTTTATACTGATCAAAACAAGATTTTGATCGGAATGTCTTCAGGCATGACAGACCACGAATGACATGTCAAACCCCATTGGGTTTTCAAGGAAACAGAGATGGTTTTCTGTTTCTTGCCCTTCATAGCAACTCTATACTTCCCCATCCCACCCAAGCATGGTAGAGTGGTTAAAAGCAATGGATTCTAATCTGGAGAACCTGATTTGATTTCTCACTCCTCCACATAAGTGGCAGGCTCTGATCTGATGAACTAGGCTTGTTTCCCCACTCCTACACATGAAGGCTGCTGGGTGATCTTGAACTAGTCCAATTCTCTCCAAACTCTCTCAGCCCCACCTATCTCACAAGATGTCTGTTGTGGGGAGAGGAAGGGAAAAGAGTTTGTAAGCTGCTTTGAGACTCCTCACAGGAGAGAAAGGCCAGATATAAATCCAAACTCCTCCTTTTCTAATAAGTGCTGACCCTGCTTTGCTTCTATCACTAGTGTCAAACTCACAGCCCTCCAGAGGTTATGGACTACAGTTCCCATCATCCCCTGCCAGTATGATGTTGGCAGTGGATGATGGGAACTGTAGTCCATAACCTCTGGAGGGCCACGAGTTTGACACCTTAGTCTAAGTTCTGATGAGATCAGAGTAGCCTGGACCATTCAGGGAAGGGCAAGGAATGACTCATCTATGCTAGCTGATGTGTAGACTTGCTTCGATGGATTTACAGCACCCAATCAGAATTCTTCCAGTGATGGCTCTCCACCAATCAGGGTGAGGCTGGCTTCAGTTATTTCAGACTGAGGCAGTTGCTCTGGCTGAGTAGAAGCTGGGGTGCTGGCAAAATATCTGGGGGGTTTAGGATAGCAGGGTTAGTGAAGAACACACTGTGTTAGTTGTTTCTCTTGTGGTTTTGTTACATTTATTTGGGTTCTGCCTGAAGGGGGAATACATTATAAAGTTTCTAAATTGAATCTCTGGCCCTTTCCGCACGGGCCAATAACAGCGCCCTGGGGACGGCAAAAACGGTTTTCTGGAAATAGTGGCTTCCAGCTGCTGCCATGCGAACGGCAGCGGCTGGAAGGCGCCATCCCCCCTTTCCCGAATGACTTACATTCCCTGCAACCTTCCGGTGCATCGCCCAGGCCTGGGGACACGCCCCCCTGCCCTTTGACTCCAGATCTGTCATGCAGGGCAGGGGGGGCATGTCCCCTGGCCTGGGCGACGCGCCGGAATGTCGCAGGGAAGGTACGTCGTTCGGGCGACAGCGCAGCGCTGCGCCGTCTTCCCTGCCCCGAGCGTGGCTGTGCAGAAACGGCCTATGTTTTAATAAAATCCTCTAACTGTCTCCAGCCATCCACAATCTTGGCCATGCGCATATAAAAAGAATTGAGTTTTTTCTCACCATTTGGGGAGAGGGGTGTTCTCAGCCATAAAGTCGCCACTCCCTAAATTTTTATCAAGAACTGTGCAGATCTCCTGGGAAACAAAAAAAAATAGGGTCCTACTGGTGGCAACTGTCCATATTGAAGGGTATTTTGAAGATTTGGACCCCTCTTTTCCCCCACCCTAGGGACTCCACGTAACTTATAAAGTGAAGCACGTGCACAATATAATTGAAATAAATTATAAATTGAAATATAATTGAAATAGCTCCCTATCTCTCCCAGTCCGACCTGGCCACTGTGATCCATGCGACGGTCACCTCGAGGCTTGATTATTGTAACTCGCTCTACGCGGGCCTTCCCTTGCGACTGATCCGGAAGCTGAAGCTGGTCCAGAATGCAGCGGCACGGCTTCTAACAGGTGGTGGTTATTCAGATCATATCACCCCTGTGCTGTGCCGTCTGCACTGGCTTCCGGTGGAATTCCGGATCGTTTTCAAGGTGCTGGTTTTAACCTTTAAGGCCTTACGCGGCATGGGGCCCACATACCTGCGGGACCGCATCACCCCTTATGTCCCATATAGGTCGCTGCGCTCGGCAACGGCAGATCTACTGGTGACCCCTGGTCCTGCAATGATACGGCTGGCCTCAACCCGGGCCAGAGCCTTACGGCTCTGGCCCCCGCCTGGTGGAATGCCTTACCTCCGGCTGTGCGGGCCCTGTGGGACCTTAATGAGTTCCGCAGGGCCTGCAAGACGGAGCTTTTCCACTGGGCTTTCGGGGAGGCCGGCCGTGGATCTACTGCCCCCTATCGACACTGGAATTGAAATCAAAACTGAGACTGCCGTTCCATTCTATTAAAGCTGGGCCTGTCTTACTTATAAATTCCATCCCAGGCCCTACTTACTCCCTCCCCTTTTTCTTCTTTTAATGGCCTTCGGCGGGGCGCCTGTCTTAATTAATTTATGAACTGGGTTGCTTAACCTATAGTTCTGTAGTAAACTGCTGCTTAGTTCTTAGGTTTTAATGATTTTAGTATTTTATGTTGTTGATTGCTGTCTATGTAACAGCCATGTTGGAAGCCGCCTTGAGCCCTTCGGGGATAGGCGGCCTATAAGTTTAATAAAATAAAAAATAAAATAAAAAATACACAACCACTGATTCTCCCTTAAAATACATGTTAAAGCCCCACAGTTTAGCTAATTTTTATTTCATGCAATTTGTTCGCCGCCTTTGCCCTTTTACATTGTCCTTGGGCTGACGCTGGTTCTCACAGAACCAGTCCCGTGGCAGTGGCTGTTGAGCCAAGAGGCCAAGAGCCCGTGTCCAAGCCCAGCCAACCAAATACCTGCCTGAAAAGGAAAGAAGAAACTGCTTAGTCTGGGTCTCATTCAGACGACTCAGACATTTTCAATCCCTTCCTGTTTTGATTGCACTTCAACCTTTGACAAATCACGTCTGTATTTTCATACCATTTTAGTGGATCAACATGTTGGTCTGCTGTCAAACAGCTAGGTTGGAGTCCGGCAGCACCTTAAAGATCAGCAAGATTTTCAGGGACTAAGCTTTTGAGAGTCAAAACTCCATTAGATGTAAAATGGAATGGAGATCTATGAGTCTTTCTGTCTCAGTCAGAAGTGGGGGGGGGGGGAGCAGAGGTGTAGCAAGGGGGAAAGCGCCCGGTGCACCTGTGCATCCTCAATCCTGCCCCAGCCACGCCCCATGCCCCTAGAATGCCCTTGCCACACACTCATAGGGGCGCGCACCTGGTGCGTCGTGCACCCCCCACCCCCTTGGAACTATGCCCCTGGGAAGGGGTGTTCCTTCTTTGCAGCACTCTCGCACCTTCTGACTGGAATAGAAGAACTCAGAGATCTCCATTCCAGCTTGCATCTGATGAAGGAAGCCTTAACTCTTGAAAGATTATACCCCCAAAAAATGTTCTTGTTCCCTAGCATACCACTGGACTAGAATCTAGTTTTCTATTTCCTGGCACAGAATTTATACCCTAAAATGTTTGCTTATTTCAACTTTACTTGTGCATCAATAGGTCATTATCTATTGTACGTATAAAAGATTACATTAATGCCATATAAATGACATATTAAAAATGCAAGCAACATTTATGATACAAAGAATCTGCAAAACCAGCAGGGAAAAGCTGAGGATCAATACCATTGACAAAATATAGGTAATTTTTTTTTTAAATGAGGAAACTCTAGTCATAGCTGATATTTGCTAATGTGGTTTGGGGTATTGTTGTTTTGTGATCTTTATTAATGTTAGTATAATTAAGAAAACAATTTGGGTTTTTTTTCCAGTCAGCAGAAGATATTATCCCGGCATCTAATTTTCTGCCTTGGATTTGCGTAATTATGCTGTCTTTGATTTGTTGCATTTATTTAAATACTGCATGAATATTTTTTTTCTTTTTTACCTTTGGCTTCAACACAGCATGCATACTGAGCATTTGTTCAGCTGTAACTTGTAGCTAGCTGGCTTGACATGGAGGAACGGGTCGGGGGACTGAAGTATAAGTCGTGGCAAAAGAAGAAATCCACTTAGAGTTAGATGAAGCATTGTGTAGGTTTACAGGAGCGTAGATCTAGGGATAAACAACTGCCCACCAGACCTGGGGCCAAGTCCATTTGAAAGCTGCATGCAAGAATCAGGACAGTAATGCAAACGGTGTAGTAGAGGAACAGGTAGAGGGGAGACAGCAAGAACTCCAACAATGGAGCAGATACATAAGGTGTGTAATAATGGGTGGAGACTTGAGCAGTCATCCTGGAAAAATAGAGGTGTGCCTACAGTTCTGTCTGAGGGAGAGAGAATGCTACCTGCCTCCCTGGGGTCTCACTGGAGAAAGATGGCATTCAAATGGATAGGTGAGATGTCCCTATTTTCATCTGTGATGTTCATTAGCCCTTAGCAGTCTTGCTGATGCCCATGAAAAGACCTAGGACTGATATGTAACTATTCAGCAACATTCAGGACTCACCTCAGCCCAGCTGCTTGGTATTGTTCAACAGCAGCTAGCCCACAAAGAGTTTTGCAGTGGGGGTAGCTGTTCAGACTAGGATCTGAAAGATCCAGGTGGGAATCATCATTCTACCATAGAAACTTACTGAGTTATACATTCCCACAGGGTTGTGAAGATGAAAGGGGACTGATGTAAACTGCCTTTGGTCCCCATTGGGAAGAAACCGGGGATATGCATGCATTTATGAATGAATGAATGTATGAATGAATGTATGAAGGAAGGAAGGAAGGAAGGAAGGAAGGAAGGAAGGAAGGAAGGAAGGAAGGAAGGAAGGAAGGAAGGAAGGAAGGAAGGAAGGAAGGAAGGAAGGAAGGAAGGAAGGAAGGAAGGAAGGAAGGAAGGAAGGAAGGAAGGAAGGAAGGAAGGATGGATGGATGGATGGATGGATGGATGGATGGATGGATGGATGGATGGATGGATGGATGGATGGATGGATGGATGGATGGATGGATGGATGGATGGATGGATGGATGGATGGATGGATGGATGGATGGATGGATGAAGGGTAATTGATAAAAGTAGATTGATCAGTGGGTGGGGAGAAGAGAAGGAAGCAGGGAAAGGTGGATAATATGGAGGGAAAGAGGAAATAGCATGGGGAAAGGCTGACTGACAAACTGACTGACTGCATGGGGAAAGGGGATGCAGGGCAAAATGTGGTACCCCCTGACAGGGGGTCTGCAACCCGTGGCTCTCCAGATGTTCATGGACTACAATTCCCATCAGCCCCTGCCATGGGAATGCTGGCAAGGGCTAATGGGATTTGTAGTCCATGAACATCTGGAGAGCCGCAGGTTGTAGACTCCTGTTGGATCTCCTGCTAGTATTTTCAAAATTCCAAAAGCATCCATAGGTTCAACGAGGCTGGGACTTCAGGCCTATTTACTACTGCATACTGAGTGTCTTATACAGCATATGTAACACATTTATACAGCATAGGTAATACAGTTGTAATTTTCCCACTCTCATTTTATGTGCATTTCTGAGTCCAAGGTCATGTGCAGAAGTGTTCCCTTAACTACATTTGCATTGATTTCCATTCATAAATTAACTTGGAACTGCATTTTAAAGCAGTAACAAAAACGAACGGCTCAACATTTCAAATAATCCATTATAGTATTCTAAATTAATCTGAAGCATGTTTAATCTTAAATTCTCCAGTGTTGTAGCTCACGTTTAGAATCAGGCCTTCTAGTGGTTGTTCCTTTATCGTAGATTTAAAATGAAGCTTCAGTATTTACATCCAGAACTAAAATGTCGCATGGTCGCAAAGTACTTTAATAGCTTTGGCCTAAACTAGAGAAAAGGTCAAAGATAATTTATATTTCCCTTTCCAGTTCTATCCACTCTTTCTAGGCAGGTTCCCCCCCCCCCCCCGAATGACTTCTAAAAAAGAAGCTACTTCATTGATTAACATGGAGAGTGGCGACAGCTAAATGATCCAAGTGAGAGCCCCATTTTTCAGTGTCTAAAATTAATAACGTGAGAATGAAGAGGCAGAGGAGAAGAACATTATTTAGCCTCTTAATATGAATAAATTATAGGCTAATGACAGTGCTGAGAGAGAACTGATGGTATGGCTGTCTAAAAGCTCGTTTGTTGGGTCTTTCTCACTGCCCGTCCACCGTCACCCGAGCAGGAAGATCAGCCTGCTTCATTCATATTCCAGTCCTTAAGCAGCATTCAGTGTTCTGCAGTCCCCTGCTTAGGTTTTCATGGTGACCTTTGAAATTAACTGGATGTGTGGGCTAGTTGTGCTGTTTTGTGTCAATGAAACAGCAGTGCTTATTTTCAAACTGGAATACCACCGGAAGAGGGAAAATAGAACACATGACTTTGTATGAGAGGTCTGAGCGAGCGATGTTGTACTGACAATTTTCCGACCATTGTTTGTGCATTCCAAGAACCACCCATACATGAGCTTCTAGCAGGGCGGGCCTATTCATCATCCCCGCCCCTCAATAAAAACATGAGAAGGCCTCGCTTACTGACTGTCTGTCTGTCTGTCTGTCTATCTATCATCTCATGGCTCAAGTCATGAAAGCAAAATTTACTGTGGTAATAAGCTTACACATTATCCTGTCTCTTTTGTGCCACCAGGTTTTCTAAGGGAGGGAAAGGTGAAAGAAGAGGGGATTCACTTTTATCATTCTTCCTGATATGGAACTTTACCCTAGAATTTAATCTTCACTTGCTGGCTTAGAACTTGTCAGTAAGCATTAGTGTAATCACTTGAGGCAGCAAAATTGCTTGTCTTCCTTTGGCAAGGGCACAATACTATCATTTTGAAAGTACTTACATTTCTAGCCAGCAACTAGCTTTGCTGGAGAGGACCCTTTAAGAAGCAAACAGATATGGGAGGGACAGGTGGGTCAAGATTCTGGTCAATATGCCCCCCAATAGACAGCTAGTAAGTACCTCAGTCAACAGTACTGCCCGCTGAGGGTTTGGCAGTTGCCTTCAGGAGACCAGACTGATCCAGGGGCACTCCAGTTGCTGACACTCAGTTATATATGCACCTTGGGTCCAATTGCATCTAGCTCAGATCGTATCTTGGCACTTGGCCTGTGATCAGGTGCTAGAATGTTACAACGTACACCTTCAGTTAAGCAAATTCAGTTATTCTAAAAACATAAATCTGAACTATATCAATAATATATAACTGCAAGTTTTGTTTTCGGGGAGCATATTACATTTGGGTTGACTTTCCTTCTGGTTTGTTGCCTTATACTTACTGGTTGGAGGAGCCGTGTGGAGTAGTGGTTAAGTGCTTTCACTGCCTCTCACACGGTCAGGAGTTTGAGCCCCCTGTGGGTCAGATATCCTGGCAGCTGGCTCATGGTCAACTCAGCCATCCATCCATTCCTTGGTAAATGAGTACCTAGCACACAGCTAGGGGGTAAAGAATAGCCAGGAAAAGCAATGGCAAACTACCCCACAAAAACAGCTTGCCTATGAAATCACTACTTTCAGTGGTACCCCAGGGTCAAACACAACTGAAGGGGAAACTTTACCTTTTACTTACTGGTACCATTGGGTCTGCATAGATATAACATGGATGAAAATTAAGCTGAGCATATAGGACTACCCTAAGGACTTACCGGTAATAAGAAAGTTTGAACTGTTCCCAGTGTTTAATAAAATCTGCCTAAACTTCCCACTAATCGTTTAGAGCAGACCTCTGATAACTCTTGCGACTGTAAGTCAATTAGAGTCGATCAGACGAACCGAGAGCCAGTGTTTTGCCATCACATCAGGATAATTTCCAACACAGCACTCTGCTCCTTGACCCAACCATCCGTTCAGTTGGAAATTTCCTAAATAGGACAAAATTGTGTATGCCTCTAGGGTTGGGCAGGCGTAACAACATGACCCTAACAACATGCTGCCACCCCTGCTGAGCCCATGCTGGTTGGGCAGGGACATGTATTTTGGGCAGGGGGAGGATATAAGTCCATCAAGAGAAAAGTTAGCTTTTTAAAGTATTTGCAGATGCTGCTCGTAATTGAGGACCTAATTACAATCAAAGCTGCGGAGAGCTGAGCCTCTGCTAGTTGGTTGTGCTGTTTTAATTACACCATGACGATATGTGCTGAAGTAGCAATTAACTGACCTCCCTTAACCCAAGGCTGGTTATTGTCATCTGTTACACAGCGTTGTGCAGAGCTGTTTCAGCAACACAATGAACTCTGAAAAGCAGTTTATGTGCAAACCAAATTCGTCCACAACAACGTTGGTATCAACGCTTTCCGTTGCCAAGATGACATTTTGATATAGGGTTGCCAACTCTGGCTGGGACAGGGGTCTGCAACCGGTGGCTCTCCAGAAGTTCATGGACTACAAATCCCATCATGCTGGCAGGGGCTGATGGGAATTGTAGTCCATGAACATCTGGTGAGCCACAGGTTGCAGACCCCCGGGCTGGGAGATTTGGAGGCTGTACCGGGGGGAGGCAGTGTTTAGGGCGGCAACGTAGCTCGTCGGCAGGGATGTGTTACCATAAAGTTCACCTTGCGAAGCTGCAATTTCATCCAGGCAAAATGATGTCTGTGGTCTGGAAATCAGTTGCAATTCTTACAGAACCCCAGGCCCAATTTGGAGGCTGGTAACCCTCTCTCTAGGCCAGTGATGGCAAACCTTTTTGAGACCGAGTGCCCAAATTGCAACCCAAACCCCGCTTATTTATCACAAAGTGCCAACCCCGCAATTTAACCTGAATGCTGAGGTTTTAGTTTAGAAAAAAACTGGTTGGCTCCCTCTTCCTCCGCCACACCCATTCGAGCAGGGGCCAGCCTGCTCTAGCCTCCAGCAAGTCCCACGTGAACCTCTCTAGCATCTCTGCCTCCTCTGCACCCCCCCCCCCTCGGGCAGCAGCCACCCGGAGCACAGGCACCAGGCCCGCCAGCCGAGTCCTCCCTGCTCAGTGGCCCAGGCCAGCCTAGATGTGTGGGGGTGGGGGTGGGGGGGGTGATCTTTCGCCCCCCACATGACGAACTCTGTATGTGCGTGCCCACAGAGAGGGCTCCGAGTGCCGCCTTTGGCACCCGTGCCATAGGTTCGCCATCACTGCTCTAGGCAGTTCTCCAAACAGACAGGCAATGAACTTCCCAGGAGAGAAATGACGGGTCCACCCAAGTCTGTGACTTTGGAGGGTTGCTGTGATAATTCCCATGCAAATGATCCAAAGCCAAGTGCAGTTGGCACCGGGACTTGGAAACTCCTATTGAATCATAAGCAAAGTTAATAGTGTGGCTCTTAAAGCTTGTGGCACGACGCTGTGCCGATTGGCTTCTTACTGTAGGCGCTTTTGTGCTCTTGAAGGGGACTGGGCATTTGCCTCTGTCCTCTGAGATGTATTATAGACATGACAAGAGAAATAATTAAGAAGAATGGCGGCTGGCCCGGCTACAGTAGAATAGCTCCACGGAGAAATGTTTCAAGCCTACCAAGGTAAGCATCAAAGGAGGAAGATTAATGATGCCGGTCGGCACCCAATTCTAATAGATACAGTGCCACGAATTTGTACATGGAGCATCCTTGTTATCAAACAAGCATCTTTCTTGATGATGACAGGGTTGTGGTGCCTGTTAGGAATATTCAAGCCATACCTGAATGTATGGATGATCTTCTATGTGTGCCCATGGTTAGTTTATCGGAATGATTTTGAATGCTAATGTAGCCGGCTCTGTGTATGTATCAAGAATGGATTTTATTTATTTGTTTGTTTGTTTGTTTGTTATATTTATATACCGCCCTCCCTGAAGGCTCAGGGCGGTTTCCATCAAAATTAAAAGTCTAAAACATCATACACATAATTTATCTAAAATACATAAAATATTAAACTATAGATGGCTTCAGTTCTTCTATTCCCCTTTTATGAACCCTATTCCCCTTTTACAAATACATTTCGATGCTGAGCATGGTTTTGCCTTTGTGCTTTCCCCCCCCGTCAGGTAAGACAGGAACATTTTCCTTCGACTAAAACGTTCCAGACTGTTTCCTTTACGGCTTCCCTTCCCAAGAAGTTAATTTTGGGCAATGGATTTTTTGAGCAGAGGTTTGGTTTGTCAGGAGATGCTGAGACATCTGATTGATGCAAGGAAAATTGGACGTGTGGCTGGTCGTGATGTTACAGATTCCAAAGGCAGCATGAAAAATGCAGTTGATCTATTTGGTGCAGAAGCAATAAGAGGCCAACTGAATAGGTTAAGCTGATGCAGTTGCAAACTGAATGGTGAATACACTAAGACTTCATTTCATGTGTCTTTTGTTTAAAATGTAGCAAGGTGACAAGGGGACGATGGGCAAACCATAAAGTTCTGAGTTTTTGCATGAGTTATACATGGTGTCTCTGAAGGGCACATGCATCCAGAATCATTATGGATTGTGCAGACAGTTTGTGTGGGATTCCCCTTCCCACTGACATGCAATTCTTCAGTTCTGGATCTCCAGGCAGAGTGCAGGTGGTCTTCCATCTAGGCACTGACCAGATTCACGTTGGTTTAACTTCAGCAAGAAGATTATATTGCATGTCTTCCCGCCAGGGCTTCAATCAGATTTCACAATAAACTGTGGTTGGTGTTAACAAAACCAGACATAAATAACAAATCCTAGTTCATGCATTGAATACCCCCACTTCTGCTTGCTTCTTGGTCATCTGCCATCTCCTAGTAAGGAAGACATCTTTCCTATACAGCCATGGCTATGGTTGGATGGCCACGTGAGGGGAGGGGTTGATGCTCAACAAACTGTGGTTTGCAAATCCTGACAATTGTGGGCAGGACAGGCTGTGGCTAAGAAATCTGCTACAGTTCTTAATTAGACATCCTGGTTTTTTTGCCTTCCAATGAGTCCTGCTTTGCAGGATGATATTCATTCAGTCAGCACAGCTAACCAGTGTTTGATCAAAATCATGGTTTGTTGTGACATCTGAATGTAAACTGAATGATGGGAGCATATAAAAGCTGCCTCATACGGAGTCAGGCCATTCATCTGCCAAGATCAATGGGCCTTTCCCCACTCACCGTTTGCTGCGCGCTACTCTTGCCAAGTAGCGCGGGGTCCAGCAGCACTCCCCACTACAGGGGCGGCGACAACGCGGCCGCCCCAACTCTGCCGCTCTCGCGCCCCCTCAGCGCGCGTCATTTCTGGTGCTGCTGATGACCCTGCGCAGAGCGCGGGGCAGTGGGGAAGCCGGGGAACACAATCCCCGTGCTGAAAAGGTCCACGCCGGATGAAACCGACGTCATTTTTAAAAGTGGGGAAACGGCCAATATTGTCTACTCTGATCGGCAGCAGTTCTCCCATGCCTCAGGCCAGAGGTCTTTTCACATCAACCAGGAATAACCCGGGACTGAACCTGGCGCCTTTCGCATGCCAAGCAGATTCTCTCCCACACAACCCCTCTCTCCCAAACGATGAACAGCAGGATCCATGCAAGTGATGCACATTGCTGGAGAACAACACAACCTGTTGCTCAGACAGGCGGCTCGGCAGTCGGAACTATTCCAGCACTTCACTAGATAAAGCCTTAAGAGCTGCCTGAACGCAAAGAGGAGTTGTTATCCGCTGTCTTATTGTTGTAGCTATTTTCACTCTCAGCTTGTTGAAACTTTAATAGGCGCAGTTCATTTTGCTTAGATGTTGTGGCTGCATCTCTGGCAGATGCCTCCAAATTAATCCAGCTTGTGAATCGCAAATTAACTGCTGGAACACATGAAGTGTTCTGTGTTGTCAAGCCATTAATACAATATCAGGATGTTATGTCAGAAAATGATGATAATTAAGGACCTGGCGTGGTAACCTTGAAGGACACTTGCGAGAACAATCCCTTTGCAGTCAACTGGGCTGCTCGCATGGTGAAAGACTCCTCAAGCTAAGTGGGGCTTTGCGGTGTCAGACCTTCATTAATTAAATACAAATTTCCTAGAATTTGTTAAAGAACCTATTAGCAATCAGGCTAAATTAATATTTATCACATCTACGACGCAGCTTCCGCTGCAGAATAATTAAATTTGATGGCTGCTATCAGATGAAGGTTGGGTTTTTTTCCCTTTAAGTTCCATTTTGCCTGTCTTGAAAACAGGCATCTGTTGTTGAAGGTTTTCATGGATAGAATCAATGGGGCTGTTGTGCATTTTCCAGGCTGTGTGGCTGTGGTCTGGTGGTTTTAGCTCCTAATGTTTCAACCACATCTGTGGCGGGCATCTTCAGATGTATGTCATGGCAAGATGTATTTCTCTCCTTGGGGCAGTCATATTATGACTATTTGCTACACAGTAGGTTTTCCCCCCTTTTTTTGTTTACACAAAAGGTGTCCCTAGCCAAGCTGATCCACCATTTTGCTCACCTGTGAATTCCTTGTTCTTTGTGTGAAATCTCCATTGGAGAGCTTGCCTGTGTGCGTGCCATCTTAGGCCTACTGTTACTTTGCTAGACCATGTAAATATCATGTCAATTTCAAGGGCTAACACTCCAGCAATAGACCAAGGAGGGAGAAAATTCAAAGAAAGGTTAACGTGTAGTGACCTTTGCTTTCCCTGCGAAGCGAGTGAAAAAGTGGCACTTCAATGGATTTTGGAAACCACAGGAATTCTCTGATCTGAGAGTGTGGTGAGTTCTGAAAAAGGAAAAATGTGTGTATAACCAGGAGTCAGATTTGAAGGAAATGTACCCTCAAGGTGAAGGAGACCACAAGTGCATAAATGGCCTATATGTTTTACATGCGTGTTACATGTTTGTAGACATGTAAAACATGTTCATTGAGCCACCATCCCAAATTATGAACCCAGCCTTCCACATTACCAATGATGTGGGAAACACTGGTAAAGGCAGCCTCTGGTAAAGTGAAAAAGGCAGAGTTTCCCAATCACTGCAGCTTCCCCCTCCACACACCACACACACGCAAAGGTTGTCCAAGTTTTTTTGTGCATGGGAGTTTGTGTGCACAGATCAGTAAAGTTTTTTGTGCATGGGAGCTTGTGTGCACAGATCAGTAAAACACTACTCCAGAAGACTCTTGAGACAATGATATAACCACCCAAAATCACCTCTGCCCCCCGCCCACCACGGTGTTTGCAGAGCTGCATTAGTAATATCTGGAGAAGGTACAAATACGCTGAAGGAATTGGAAGCTACAGTACGCTGTGTCTCCTCAGTTCTGGACAGAACAGAGAAAATCCACGTACCCTTGTTTGGAAAGTGCGACATTAGCAGAATAGCCCTTGCATTATTTCCAGAGCCTGATCTCTGATGCTTTCTCACGCAAACCACTGGTCAAATTGTTAACGGCAAAAGATGCATGAGATTGAATTCTACGAATAAGTACATTTGACATGGTTTGGACTTTGTTCTGTCGTGCGGGGTCCCCTGAAGGCAAAAACGGCATGTGGTCCTGTTGCTATCTCCCCCTTAACAGAGTGCAGCATTGGAAACTCTGAATCTGTCAAGTGGGCTATTTAACTCTTTCCCGAAATGGCATTTCCCCTTCATAAAGCGCCCCCCCCCCCACACACACACATACACACACAACTGCTTTCACCAGTATTGTGGAAGAAACATCAGTAGATTTCCCATGGGAAGGGTAAAAGCAGCTTGGTAGTGGTGATTTTTTGGCTGGGCCAATTGTACGAGGAGGGAAATGGATTAAATAGCCTTTGCTCCGTGCGTCCCCTGAAGAATCGCCGCCCACACGGCTGCGGGCTTCTGCTCTGAAAAAGATCAGGGAAAAGCATTTTTGGAACGATACACACCAGCTGTAGTTCTGCCCTTAAACCGACCCCACAACAAGGAAAAGACTATCCTAAACTCTCTTTCTGCAGCGACAGACTTTTTCAAGAGATGAGCATTTTTTGCTTTTCTGAATGCACTTGGATGAATAGCCGCTGTGTGCCAAAAGAGGTTAATTGCAACAGCCATTACATACGGGAGTCTTAAGATACAGAAATCCTCACCCAGGAGGAACGCACCATGTGCCAAGTTCCTTCCGAGCTGCTGATGTGATCGCTAACGACTGCCTTGCAAAAGTTGCAGAGTGCCGTTTTGAAATTTGTTCACACGTCGGAGCAGTGTTTGCAAATAGACAAATGGTACGACAATTTCAGAGCTTGCCTGTTTGGGCTCTCAAGCTGTCGGGCTGGCTGCGTTATCTTCTTGAGTGCTCAGCTCATAGGAGAGGAGAGAGAGAAAAAAAAACCCTTCTCCCTGGCTGGAAAATTGAGTTGTACGCTGTCCACGGACAAAAAGGGGATTGGAATGATGCCCTCCCCCCAATGTTGGGAACGGTGCCCTATCCCGTAGCCACCACCTCCCCAATGTAATTAGCATTTCATTACATGCCACAATCTAGCAAGCAAGATCAGCGTACAGAGATGTAATTTTCTATGCGTGCAGCTGTGGCAGTGGGCATTTGGGTGTGTACATCTGCACCCACCTTCCCCTGTTCCAGGCTACCTCAGGTATTTATTTATAGTCTGACTTTCTCGCAGAGACTCAAGGTGGTTCGCACAGTAATCTGAATCATTACTGACTCGTGGGGTGACGTCACGTCGCAACATTTGCTAAGAAGAAGAAGAAGAGTTTGGATTTATATCCCCCCTTTCTCTCCTGCAGGAGACTCAAAGGGGCTTACAATCTCCTTGCCCTTCCCCCCTCACAACAAACACCCTGTGAGGTGGGTGGGGCTGAGAGAGCTCCGAAAAGCTGTGACTAGCCCAAGGTCACCCAGCTGGCGTGTGTGGGAGTGTACAGGCTAATCTGAATTCCCCAGATAAGCCTCCACAGCTCAGGCGGCAGAGCGGGGAATCAAACCCGGTTCCTCCAGATTAGATACATGAGCTCTTAACCTCCTACGCCACTGCTGCAGAATACATTTGCAGGGAAGTTTGCCGTTGCGTTCCCCAGCCGTGTACTCTTGACCCCCAGCCAGAATGACCAAGCGTTGAAATGGCTGGATGCATTTTGGGGGGTGAAGGTGAGCCCTGGGGGTTGCCAGAGCTCGGGGCTGAGGTGACACAACCTTCCCTATTCGTGAACATTCTGTGACATCATAGCAACAGCTGTGGTCAGGCACAGTCACATGTACAGGCATCCAGAGGACATGCAGAAAATTGTACAGTACCATCCTAAGCAGAGTTACATTTGTCTAAGTCCATTGAAGTCAGTGAGTATAGATCACAGGTGTCAAACTCGCGGCCCTCCAGATGTTATGGACTACAGTTCCCATCATCCCCTGCCAGCATGATGCTGGCAGGGGATGATGGGAACTGTAGTCCATAACATCTGGAGGGGCGTGAGTTTGACACCTGTGGTGTAGATGGTTGTAACTCTGCTTAGGACTACACCAGGAGCCTGTTTTATTCGTCCGCCATTTTCCACATCCTACCTACACTGAGTGTTTTCTTATTCTTGTGAAAATCATTGTTCAAACCGAATATAAGCGTTCAGCTTCCTTCCCGTCAGAGATACCAAAATGCTGATTTGGGCTGTTTGTGTGGTCTTCTTTTTCCTGTCGGTAACGTGGTTTCATCATGTTTGTTGGGGGACTTTTATTTCCTTTGACTTCTTCAAGCCCAAATGCTAAACGTCACTTTTTTTTTTACCCCTCTCTGCAGCGAACGGGCGACACAGTTGGTGGAGATTCTGAAAGGTAACTCGCTTTGCCATCTTGCTCTTGGAACGTATTTATAGAGCTGCTGCCAGCTGTATTAATTAGAGCTTTGAAAATTTGGTTGTGATTTTCCATTTCCCCAGAACTTTGTGCTCGTGAGAGAGTGTGAATGGGTGCCAGATTGCTGGCAGGAGGTTATTAGTATGGTTCAAAGCCTCATTTGACCAAATCACCTGATGATTGCGCAAGGGAGAATGCGGACAGGATTGAAACCATTAAAAAGACTCTTGTAAACATGAAAATAGCTTTGGAAAGAAAAGATTTCATAAGAATGTTAAGGTAAAGCAGGTAAAAACCTGCTTCTTCAGCTCGGAATACCATGCATCTTTCTTTTCTTTCTTTCTTTCTTTCTTTCTTTCTTTCTTTCTTTCTTTCTTTCTTTCTTTCCGTCTTTCCGTCTTTTCGTCTTTCCGTCTGTCTGTCTGTCTGTCTTTCTTTCTTTCTTTCTTTCTTTCTTTCTTTCTTTCTTTCTTTCCGTCTTTCTGTCTGTCTGTCTGTCTGTCTGTCTTTCTTTTCTTTCTTTTCTTTCTTTTCTTTCTTTCTTTTCTTTCTTTCTGTCTTTCCGTCTTTCCATCTTTCTTTCTTTCCGTCTTTCTACCTTTCCGTCTGGTCTTCGTCTGTCTGTCTGTCTTTCTTTCTTTCTTTCTTCCATTCTTCCGCCTTTCCGCCTGTCTCGATCTGTCTGTCCGTCTCGTCTGTCTGTCTGGTTCGCCTTGTCTGTCTGTCTGTCTGTCTTTCTTTCTTTCTTTCTTTCTTTCTTTCTTTCTTTCTTTCTTTCTTTCTTTCTTTCTTTCTTTCTTTCTTTCTTTCTTTCTTTCTTTCTTTCTTTGGAGAGCTTCTGTTAACAAAAACACTTGTGGCCTGAGAGATGCCACCTACAGTTTTAATCATCTTGCTTTGAAAAGTGCAACAACATGAAATAACGGTCCTCTCTGTAAACAGGTTTGTTTAATGTCCTGAAAACGCGAAATTCTGCCTCACAGTGCCTTGTGTGATTTTTTTTCTTTCAGTAAGCATATTTTTGGTTCGGAAGTCCCGATGTCAATGGGATTGTGACAGTCTTTTAAATGTATTCGTACAATATTGAATCTGTGATCACCTTAGGATACGGGCTGTCTGGAATCTTTAGTCTCAAGGAAGCCAGACAGCAACAAGTCCAACTGTTTGGAGCCATACTCATCAGAGTTTCACAAAAGCCTGTCCGTCTTTTCATCTAACACCCTATTGTCACTCTCTCACGCATATCCGCTCATACGCTGGAACCATGGTACTATTTTGGATTCTGTGATATCCTTTCCCAAGGACTCAAGAAGGACCTGGGATTCTCCAGCCATTAGTTTTGCAAAACTAAGAAGGATGTATGATCAACGGTTACTGCTACCGTGAACAGTCTCTTTGGCTTTTACCTTCCGCACATGCAGAATAATGCACTTTCAAACTGCTTTCAGTGCTCTTTGAAGCTGTGCGGAATAGCAAAATCCATTTGCAAACAGTTGTGAAAGTGGTTTGAAAACGCATTATTTTGTGTGTGCGGAAGGGGCCCTAGTTGCATTTCAGCCTCTGCTTTGTGCATTTTATAACTGTCCTGCTTACATTTTTTTCCCTTAATAACCTGAAATAATGAATGCTTGCCTGGTAACCAAACCAACCGGCCCTAGTCTGTGAAAGTTTATGCCAGCGTATAAACTTGTTAATCTTTTAAGGTGTCATAAGACTTCTGTTTTTCTTGGTTGTTTTCAGACATTTCAAGTAATCAGTTGTTTTGATTAAATGCATATTAATTTCAACTGTCTGCCTATTGGGGAATTACCTTAATAATTCTGACATTCCTGCAAGTATGTCATTTGCCTTTAAATATAGATTGACAGATCTTCCCATTTTTGCATCTAATTGTATCAGAGAGGCTTTGTTTTGTGTATGTTCTGAAAGAGATTTCAACTGCAGACCGATCTCTGTCTTTATAAAAAAAAACATACAATTAAATTTGAGGTTGATGCATTTTGACGGTTTGTCTGCCCTTCAAAGAGTTTTGCCTCAACACACTTTTGAACGGGTGGTGCAGTCAATCATAGATCCATTAAGGCCGAAAGAAAAAACATTTGCAATCGAACGCTCAGAGCATTACGTTCCTTCTTATGGTCAATGTCAAAAATTGAAAACCGAACTGTAGGCTGAGATGGATGGTGTGTCAGGCCAGGTTTTACTGTTAACAGCTCTTTCAGATATTTAGGGCAAATATTGAGTCCTCTGAGGAGACTAGTGGGCTTGGTGGCATGAATAAAGCAAAATGTGAAAAGCTGAAGTAGGCATTCTTGAAAAGGACTACAGGTCCAGAGTTTTATGGAGGACAAAGAATGTATTAGTCCTGATGAAATTTAAATAAGAGGTGTCATCAATAGATTATTGCTTATGTAGGCACAGTGTTGTGGGCTGCCTTGAGGTCAAGCCAGAGAGCCTCAGGGCAAGCAGGAGAGTAAGAGAAAATAGCTTCACTTATCTACTAATAATTTCAAAAGTGCTAGGCCTACATAGACTGGAGAAGCCTGACCCTATCACAAGGTGTCAAACTCGCAGCCCTCCAGATGTTTTGGACTACAGTCCCCATCATTCCCTGCCAGCATGATGAGTGACAGTCGGTGACTGTTTACTAAAAGGTCAACTCACGAAAAAGCAAGTAGTAGGTAAAATACATTTGATTATGACAAAAGATTAAAAAGTTAATATAACTACATTTGTAAAGTGCCTGTGCAGTCTTGCTAAAACCTATTGTGACATTACTAGAAAACTCCGGCCTCCGACCATATCTTCTGAGGATCACAATTTATTCAGTCTTTCCCTCCCTAAACTATTCAGCCGGCAGATGTCTCTTATTGTGTTTGTAGATTGTAGATTAAAGAACAAAAACGGGCCGTTGCCCGTGTAATTTTCTGGTCCCTACCTGTCAATATGTAGGCCAGTACGTCTTTGTAGTTTAGGCCTATTAGACCTGTCATGGCTGGGCTGAAGATTTCCTTTCGGGGCTTTGTTTAAGTATTGTTATATTTCCTTTTCAAGCTGGAAAAATAAACCATTAAGTTATAGAAGCAGGTTGTTGTTGCTGAACCGTTCAATACTAGTCACTGAACTGCAGTAGCAGTGGAACATCGTTTCTGTGGATTACCTGCGACTGATGTCATGTTGCCAATATGTTATCACAGTGGGCCAAACTCTAGGGTATAGAACTCTATGGTATAGTCCTAGAATTTTGCCCAGTTCCTGAAGCATGCTGGCAACCTGACCCCTATTTCCCGGTACTCAACAGAAATGGTCGAGCTGCTGGAGCAGTATCGTTTTAAAGATTCCTCCTGCTGGATTTTAGTGGGCTGGTGGGAAACGAAAAGGGGGAGTGGAAGGTGTATTGAAGAAGCTGGAGATCTGGTCTCTCTACTCTTGCCCTTCCACCAAGGAGCTCTGGGTGATCCCATTTCTTCTGCCCAACTTCATGAGGTAGGTTAAGCTAAGTGTTGGTGTTGCCAAAAATCCACCAGTAAGAATCAAAAGGCGGCAGGGATTCGAACCCAGGTCTTTTGAAACTAAATTTAGGCAGTGGAAGTCAATGCATTTCATAGGGTTGCCAAGACTGGATTGAGAAATTCCTGGAGATTTGGGGGTGGAGCTGGGGGGGGGGCAGAGTTCGGGGAGAAACAGGACCCCAGTAGGGTACAATGCAATAGAGTTCCTCCTGCAAAGCAACCGTTTTCTCCAGAGGAACGGATCTCTCTCGTCTGGAGATCAGTGTTACGAGCCAGCTCCTGGGAGACGAGGAACCGGATGCAGAGCCTGAAGACACTATGGATCAGGTTCTGGCTCCTCGAGAGGAAATGGAAGCAGCAGAGCCAGCTCCAAGCCCTTCCCTGCCAGCTGAGGCAGAGCCAGCAACAGAGTCAGATGCCATACAGCCAGGAGAGCCATTTGCAGCCCCAGATGAGATAAACAACGTGCTAGCTGCACAAAGAAGGCAAAGACAGAGCAAAGAAGGCAAAGACAGAGACAGCAGCTAAGTAGTAAAGAGAGAAGTGCTCGCATTACAACCTGATATGGCTCTGTGAACTAGAAGCATCGGCATCAAAGGAGGACTAAGTCTGCAGGATTCTGGCCACATTAGCAAGGGCATCCTATATATAAGCCTTGTCTTGGGCTTGGTTTTGTCTGGGTGTAACAAGTGGGTTTCACTGGGAAACTCCACACACCTGCCTTCCTGTTTGGTTTCTCTGAACCTTGGTTCCTACCTGCCTGTCTGCTTCAGCACCTGGACTGCTCTGGCCACAGACTGTCTCACCATGACCGTACCTGCTGCCCACCCTGACCTTGGTCTGCCTGACCATACCTGTGCCTACCTTGACTCTGGACTGTCAGACCACACCTGTGCCTGATGCCCCCTTGACCATGGACTGCTTGACCATGCCATAGCTGACCCCTGCCTGCAGCACAATCAGTTGTAATTCCAGGAGATCGCCAGGCCCCACCCTCAGGTTGGGAACCCTATCCATTTTGGGACCTTTAGCCATCTCTGTGTCCCTAGTTAGCGTTACCTGGAAGGTACAGTGTATGACTGCCTCCATGCTCCTTGTCTTCCATTCTTCCCTCCCTACTACTTTCATCCTTGGAGGGCATTTGTAAGAATGATGCAGGTGAAAAGATTGCTAAGCAAGCAGGTTCTACTTCTCTCATCCCACCCCGCCCCCGCAATTCTTTTCTTTCAGTCTTCTGTTGAAGCAAAGCCCTTTTGCATCTTCCAATGGTCTTCAACCAATGTCAAGTAAATCCTAATGGCAGTAAGCCACAACATCTCTGTTGAAAGGATCTGAGGGATTCTCTTTGCCTCTGAAACCTGCTAATGGTCAAAAGAGATCGATACTGTTCAAGAGTTCCATGAGACCAGGATTTGGCCGAGTTCCTCTATTTACTTCTCATCCAAAGACACCGTATTTGTTTGGGAGGTTTGTGTTAATAAGGCAATAACAGGGACACAAGTGGGGCTCTAACTTGGTGGTAGAGCATGTACTTTTGCTTGCAAGTTCAACCTCAAGTACCTCCAGGGAAAGTCTCAGGTAGGATCAGCTGGGAAAGGCCCTCAGAGGTGTGTGGCCTATTGGGGGCGGAGAAGGTGTGGTCAAGGAGGCATCTGGAGGAGGTGTTGCCCCTGGGCCCCATTTCCCCTCGATACACTTCTGAAGGCCCCTCTGTGCTAGAGATCCTGGGCTAGTTCCAGGAGACAATATTCTGCTAGTTCAGTGGTGGCGAACCTATGGCACGGGTGCCAGAGGTGGCACTCAGAGCCCTCTCTGTGGGCACTTGCAGAGTAACCCCCCCCCCCCCACACACACACATACATCTAGGCTGACCTGGGCCGGTGAGCTCGATTATTAGCATTAAACCTAAGACCTAGTTTTGGGGAAGCAGTGTAGGTAACCCTGTTAAGCGCTGTTAAACCCCACTGATTTTCATGCAAAGAACTAAAGCGTGATCCTTTACCTGGGAGTAAGCTCGGTTGCTGGCAATGGGGCTTACTTCTGAGTAAACCCTCCTAGGGTCGTGACTCACCCGTTGGAAGAGTTGCACGGTTGCTTCAAAGCAAAACCACCGACTACTACCAAGCTTACTCCCAAGTAACACACGCCTTGGAGCCAACTGTTTTTTCTAAACTAAAGCCTCAGTATTCAGGTTAAATTTCTGTGTTGGCACTTTGCGATAAATAAGTGGGTTCTGGGTTGCAATTTGGGCACTCGGTCTCGAAAAGGTTCGCCATCACTGTGCTAGTTTGATCAATTGTCTGAAACAATATTGGGCAGCGTCATGTTTTAGCACAGATACTTCCTTTAGAATGGTGTGATGGCCAGAACTGTCCATTATGGCTATGGCAAGGATAAGTCACCCTGCAGGGCCTATTTTCGATGGTGACAGTATGATTGTCATGTCTTGAGATAGGACTCTCCCACTCAAGGACAATGAAAACTCAGTAGGATACCAGAATCTGGTTGGTTTGCGCAGAGCTTTCCACCTCTAAATTTATATACTTAATGGGAAATCAAAATTACAGTTTTGAAGACGCGTGTAGATGAAACAAACGCAGCTTTTGCCTCTGAACTAATCCGAGTGGCCTGCTGTGCTGTTTAAATGAAACAACTATTTTATAAGCTCTCATTTTTACCCTAATTAACAGTGTGTGAGCAGAAAACATCCTGGCACACCGACTGCATAAACGTTTGCCCTTATTGTCATTTTAGCACATTTATTTAAAGGACCTGTGTGTGCATTTTGAAGAATTGTCATTGGGCAGCTTTTCAAATGAACAGAGTCTCTTTGGGCTCGTGTTTGAAGGTGACAGTTGGAGTTTTATAAAGATTTCTTTACGAGCAGCATGCCTGGAGAGCTCTTTTTTACTTGTGCGTACCTTAGCCAGGCCTCCTAAGTGTCTATCGTTGTAAAGAATATGCCTTATTTCAATCTGCATTCCAAGTTCTCTGAGACGTTCCATGCATGCAAATATCTGTCCAGTGGAAGGGAGGTGAAGGCTGCTTTTCACATACATTTGATAATGCAATTTCGGTGCACTTTAGCGGTTGTTTGTAAGTGAAAGTGCATTCTCCAACCTGTTAATATCATCATCAACATCTAGGAAAGCAGCTGAAGTTGCAACAGGGCCATCTGAACAGAATTATAGCCCCCCCCCCCCCCCCCCAGGCAAAGTAGTGCACTGGGGACCCTACTTACACAACCACTCACAGGAATAAAAGTGTAAATGTATATTGCTATTTTTTTCCCAGTTATTTTTGGCTAAGCAAATGAAGATCAGTACGAGTGGGAGTAAATTCATAGGTGGGGACAATAAACTGCTCCAGTCAATCCAGAAAATAAGTGTCTGTGTTAAAATAAAACCCAACGGTGCCTGGTGCAATCTCTCCGCTGAAGCTTGACTAGATGGGGAGAGCTATGTAGGCTGTCTTGAGTTCTCCAGTGGATGGAAGCAGCTGTCCAGACAGCAAAATTATTTATAAACTCAACATGGGCCCCTTCCACACATGCAGAATAAGGCACTTTCAATCCACTTCCAATGCACTTTGAAGCTGGCTTTTACTGTGCGGAATAGCAACATCCACTTGCAAACAATTGTGAAAGTGGATTGAAAGTGCATTATTCCGCATGTGCGGAAGGGGCCAATAACAACCAGAAGTTAACATTAAAAATAAGGCGAAAATCAATGGATGATTGTGGTATTTAGCACCAGTAACATGAGATAGAGCTCCTGGGGCACGGTGGGAGGACACCCTCATCAGAAGACCCCAATTTTGGAGTGAGAGTCCACTTACCGGGTCTTTCCATCGCTCTCCCTCCGAGTGAGAGGTGGAGGGCCCATTCCCAAGGGCATAGTAGGGGACCTAGAAGATTAATAGGGGGCAAGGTCACCTGGGGGGGGAATGTCCCTGGGTGAGGGGAAGGGCAGGGAGGCTGGGCCCATCCCAGTGCTTACAGCCAGGGGGCGTTATGGCACATCAATGCCAGCTGGAGGGGGGAGGGGGGATTTTTAATGGATATTTTAATTGACTGTTTCAAAGGATGTTTTATGGTGGTTTTTAATGTTTTGTGTTTTTTAAGATTGCAATGCTTTAACAGGGCTTTTAACCCCATTATGTAAGCCGTCCTGGGACTTCGGTGTAGGGCGGGGTATAAATGGTCAATAAAATTAAACATATATCTATTGGTTCTTCCAACAAAATCAGTGTTGAAACATTTAAAAAACATGCTGTACCCAATAATTTTACAGTTTAGTTTAGTTAGTATGTATGTATGTATGCATACTACAAAATCTATGCATGCATACATTTATTTGTTTGTTTGTTTGTTTATTGACAGCAAGTCACAACATGCATAGATTAGCATGGGACCCCTATGCTTGTGGGGCCCTCAGGCAACTGCCCAGCGTGCCCATGCATTAAGATGGCCCTAAGTTGCAGTCCTAGTTGTTGGTTCTTACCTTTAAAGCTTGGGATCAGGGTACTCCAAGGACCACCTGTTCCTGTAACAACTTGCCTGTCAGTTAAGTTCATCCTGCTTTCTGAAGGTCTTTTATGTGGCAGTGGCTTGTAGATAACCTTCTTACATAGCCTCATCTGGCCCAAGGGTTGCCAACTCCCTACCCCTTTCCATTTTTTGTTGGTCTCAAGGGGGGACCTGCCAGGGGCGTACTGCCCATGGGGACACGTGGGGTCGCATGTCCCCGGGCAGAGGCCATCTAGTCACATGGGGGCAGAGAATCGCTACATGGTAGCGGCTCATTAGATCCCTGCATCAACTTCAAAAAGACCCTGCCCACCCACACTCACTGGGACTGGGAAGGGGCCGACGGACAGGCCGAAGATCAAGCCGACAGCAGCAACAGCAGCAATGTGCCACAGGAGAGGCCAAGCGCAAGAACCCAGCCGCTGCCTGGTGGCTCCCTCTGTGCTGGGGCCACGCTCACCGGCTTCAGGTCCACGGGGCATAGCACCTCCTGCGCCCACTGTGGACCTGCCAGCAGCAATGGTTCCTGCTGCCACTGCCAGCTTGATCTTCGGTCTGTCTATCAGCCCCTTCCCAGCCCCGGTGAGTGTGTGGTGGGTGGACCTGCCCAGCAGTGGCATATCAGCACAAAATGGAGCCCGGGAAATAAGTTTTCTGCCGGGGGGGCAGGGAGAGGCAGAAAGCTCATTTCTTGCCCCGTGCTCCATTTTGTGTCAATATGCGACTGGGACCTGCAATCCTCGGTGCATCTACCCCTCCCCAACCCAGAAATCTGACTCCTCGGAGTCCTGATTCCAGTTGGACCCGTTTTTGGTGTCATCTCCATAGCAATTCTAGTTCATACTTCAGCATTTTTTAAACTGTCTAGTCACAACTAACTTCCAGCAACCTCATAGGATTTTTTTTTAAAAAAAATGTTATTTTATTCTGCATCACAATACTAAAAATTAGGCATGTTTTCAAAGCCTGCTTGAGAACCCTACTCTGCTAGGGGAAAGCCTGGCAAAATGCATCCTTTTTTCTCTTCTCTGCTTAAAAAATGCCCTGAGTCATTGGTATTTCAGTTTAGCAGGCTCCAGTTTAAAAAGCAGCAGGAACTAGATAGAAAGGAGAAAAAAAGAGAGGTTTCTCAAGCACAGCTGGGCCCCCTCCAGGCTGCTGACCCTGAAAGAACATTGGCTGTAGCCAAGTTGGCAGCAGGCTGGCTCTTCTGTCACTGACGGCTGCTAACGCCACAAACACAGGCAGGGGAGGGAGACATCTCAGATCAGAAGGCTGCAGGATAGACACTGTTACTGTCAGGGTTCAGCGCTCAGACTGTGGTCTGGCTTCAACTGCTTTGTGGATTTGATCCATTTTCCAAATACTTTCCATTCCAATGGAATGTTTGGGTGTCAGAAGTTACCAAACGCCAGAGTTCCTGGCCCGTGTGGCACGGAGCAAAGGCCTTGTTGATGTAAATCAGGGGTCTGCAACAGTGGTGGGATCCAAAAATTTTAGTAACAGGTTCCCATGGTGGTGGGATTCAAACTGTGGCGTAGTGCCAATGGGGCTGGGCGGGGCACGACGGGGGCGTGGCCGGACATTCTGGGGGTGGGGCATTCCTGGGCGGGGCGATGGCAAGGACACAGCCGCTGCGCCGGTCCTTGGGCGGGAAACGAATGCACGCAGGCGCAGGCTGCCATGCACGCTGGTGCACCTCCTGCTAGACTGCTTCAAGTTCTGCGCGCTACTGCTGAGAGGAGGGGCGTATCCAAGGCAAAAATCACCAATTAGTAACCCCCTCTCGCACACACAAATACACTAATAATCTCCACTCTCGGAACCTGTGAGAATCTGGCTGGATCCGCGATTCGGTTCTGCAAATCGAGGCTTTCCAGATGTTCATGGACTACAAGTCCCATCAGCCCCTGCCAGCATGGCCAATTGGCAGGGGCTGATGGGAATTGTAGTCCATGAACATTCTGGAGTTTTACGCCGCGAGGTTGCAGACCCCTGATGTAAATGCTGAGAATGCGGGTGATGGCCTGTGATACACCTTTCAGTTTGCTGTCATCAACCAGGACAGACTGCCCTCTCACTAGCAGTCAGGACAGACCTGAATCAGCTTTAGAGGAGAGAGCAGGGGCGACTTAAGGCAATTTTGTAGCATTTGGTTTCTTCATTCAGGAGTTGGGATGCGGGCAGTGGTGGGATCCAAACATTTTAGTAACAGGTTCCCATGGTGGGGGGATTTAAACTGTGGCGTAGCGCCAATGGGGCTGGGTGGGGCACGACGGGGACGGGGCCAGGCATTCCGGGGCAGGGCATTCCTGGGCGGGGCTGTGGCAAGGACGCAGCCGCTGCGCCAGTCCTTGGGCGGGAAACGAATTCACGCAGGCACAGGCTGCCACGCACGCCGGTGCATCTCCTGCTAGACTGCTTCAAGTTCTGCGCGCTATTGCTGAGAGGAGGGGCGTAACTAAGGCAAAAATCACCAATTAGTAACCCCCTCTCGGCACACACAAATAATTAGTAACCCACTCTCGGGAACCTGTGAGAACCTGCTGGATCCCACCTCTGGTCTGCAACCTGTGGCTTTCCAGATGTTCATGGACTACAAATCCCATCAGCCCCTGCCAGCATGGCCAATTGGCAGGGGCTGATGGGAATTGTAGTCCATGAACATCTGGAGAGCCGCAGGTTGCAGACCCCTGATGTAAATGCTGAGAATGCGGGTGATGGCCTGTGATACACCTTTCAGTTTGCTGTCATCAACCAGGACAGACTGCCCTCTCACAAGCAGTCAGGACAGACCTGAATCAGCTTTAGAGGAGAGAGCTGGGGCGACTTAAGGCAACTTTGTAGCATTTGGTTTCTTCATTCAGGAGATGAGATGCGGGGTAAGGCTGGAGATGACCCCAGCGTGCAACCTGACCAGCATCCTAAGTGACTCCCCACATTTCAGCCAACACCAGACTGAAACTCTTACTATTTTTTTTTGCCTCTTCCAACGGACAGGTGTTTTTTCCACACATACACAACTTTTCCTCCGCTCTCAGCAGGAAAGGAACCCCCTTTTCCCAAGTCCAATGGATTTTTCACCCCAAAATGCAAAATAAACTCGGTAACGATTTAGAACATTTTGTGCTTTCTTGAAGATGAGAGGTAAGTTGTAGAAAGAAGTGGGTGAAAGGGGGATGAGAAGGCGAGGTGACTGGAGAGTGAGTGGAAATTCTGTGCTGAATAAAAAGTGAGTCTCATCATGATATTGGCCCCTTCCGCACATGCAGAATAATACACTTTCAATCCACTTTCAATGCTCTTTGCAGCTGGATTTTACTGTGTGGAACAGCAAAATCCACTTGCAAACAATTGTGAAAATGGATTGAAAGTGCAATATTCTGCATGTGCGGAAGAGGCAGAGTGTGGGTAAAAACTTGGGAGAGAGACCACAGTCTGTGCTGGAGACTGACTGAGGCGCCTTCCGCACATGCAAAATAATGTGTTTTCAAACTACTTTCACAACTGTTTGCATGTGGATTTTGCTATTCCGCACAGCTTCAAAGAGCATGGAAAGCAGTTTGAAAGTGCATTATTCTGCATGTGTGGAATGAGCCTGGGAGTCAGTCTGAGCTAAACTGAATCAGTGTATACAAAACTTGAGGGAGAGAGACAGTATTCTGTGCTGAACTGAGAGAGAGTCAGTTTGTGCTTAGTGTACTGAGAAAAGAGAGGCTATCTGTGCTAAACCTGTAGTGTTATATGAAGAGTAGAATTGCCAAAAGAAATAGGTAGAAAACGTGAGAGGCTAGAAAAGGAGTCAAATCCTGCGATGATCTCAGAGATGTAAAGGAGAAAGTGAATTGAAAGTCACCTCAGCTGAAGTTGCCTACGTTGGTTTTATTTATTGTAGATTATTTCTTGAAGCCTTTAAGCTAAAGAACAAATAAAAATAAAATTTGGATTTGTTCAGTGTAACTTGGAATCCCACACTAGTAATTTTTTAAGAACCACGGAGCCCTTCAAAACGGCTGTAAAGCTCAGGGGAAATTATAAAAGGGTTTGGAATTAAATTCCTGGTGGCAGCGAAATATAGATAAAGAGATGAATAAATAAACATTATTTACAAAGGAATAAAAGAGTGGGCAGCCCAGATATATTTTTCAAGAGACCATCCTGTAAGCATCAGCTCCCATCAGCCATCTTTCATGG